>NC_092402.1:84089026-84390325 GCF_030028105.1 Mobula birostris | reverse complement strand
CGAGTCCCTTATCACTATTGCTCCCTTCTTCTCTCTTTTTCCCTTTGGCATCACAGCCCCATGCTCAGCGCCTGTAACCCAGTCGCCATGGCATTCTCCCTGGAGGTCATCCCCCACAGCAGTATCCAAAATAATATATTTATTATTGACGGGAATGGCCACAGGGGTGTTCGGCGCTAACCGCCTATTTCCATTTCTCCTGACAGTCACCCAGCTACTCACCTCCTGCAACTTCGGGATGACTACTTTCCTGTAACTCTGATCGATGATCTCCTCACTCTCCTCCACAAGCTGAAGGTCATCCAGCTGCTGCTGGATGCACCTCGTGCAGATGTAGTTTCCCTGGAGACTCTGGGTCTCCCATGACTCCAACTTCCGGCATGAAGAACACACAACAGCCATTTACTACACTAGGTACAGTAAGAAAACCTTAACAGAAGCTTAGCCAGAGCCAACACCTTCTCCAAGCTGAAGCCTCCTTTGAGCTAAAGCCTGACGCTTCTACTCTTGCTACTGGCCTACTCCCGATATTTGCTGCCCTGCTTGTCCCTCCTGTACTTTTATTTAGTTTGCAGTGCTCTGCTCCCGCCGCTGATCGGGCCTCTGCAATGAGGAGCATTCAGCAGCTTTGGGCCTGTAACTCACTGGAATTTGGCTCTTCGCACTTGCTTCAGACTAAGGGTGTAGCTATGGGAACTCGCATGGGCCCCAGCTATGCCTGCCTCTTCATTGGTTATGTGGAACAGTCTGTGCTCCAAACCTATTCTGGTACTGCTCCCCAACTTTTCCTTCGCTACATTGATGACTACATTGGTGCTGCTTCCTGCACCCATGCTGAGCTCATCAATTTCATCGACTTTACTTCAAACTTCCACCCAGCCCTCAAATTCACTTGGTCTATCTTGGACACTTCTCTCCCCTTTCTTGATCTCTTGGTCTCCATCTCTGGAGACAGACTGTCCACTGACATCTTCTATAAGCCCACTGACTCTCATAACTACCTCGACAATACCTCTTCCCACCCCACCACATGCAAAAATGCCATTCCCTATTCCCAGTTCCTCCGTCTCCGCCGCATCTGCTCCGAGGATGAGGTTTTCCGTTCCAGGACATCTCAAATGTCCTTTCTTTAAGGATCGTGGTTTCCCTTCTGCTGTCATCAATGATGCCCTCACCCACATCTCCTCCATTTCCCACACTTTGGCCCTCACCCCATCCTCCCGCCACCACAACAGGGTCCTCACCTACCACCCCACCAGCCTCCAGATCCAGCACATTATCCTCCGCAACTCCCACCAACTTCAACAGGACCCCACCACTAAGCACATCTTTCCCTCTCCACCCCTCTCCGCTTTCCGCAAGGATCGGTCCCTCCCCACGGATCTCCCACCTGGCACTTATCCCTGTAAGCGCAAGTGCTACACCTGTCCCTACACCACCTCTCTTGCCACCATTCAGGGCCCCAAACAGTCCTTCCATGTGAGGCAACACTTCACTTGTGAGACTCACAACGCGCTGGAGGAACTCAGCAGGTCAGGCAGCATCTGTGGAAAAGATCGGTCGACGTTTCGGGCCGGAACCCTTTGTCAGGACTGTAGAAGGAAGGGGCAGAGGCCCTATAAAGAAGGTGGGAAGGAGAAGGCTGGTAGGTTCCAGGTGAAAAACCAGTAAGGGCAAAGATAAAGGGGTGGGGGAGGGGAGGCAGGGAGGGGATAGGCAGGAAAGGTGGAGAAGGAATAGGGGAAAACACAATGGGTAGTAGAAGGAGGCGGAACCATGAGGGAGGTGATAGGCAGCTGGGGGAGGGAGCAGAGTGACGTAGGGATAGAGGAAGGGAGGGGGAGGGAATTACCGGAAGTTGGAGAATTCTATGTTCATACCAAGGGACTGGAGACTACCTAGACGGTATATGAGGTGTTGCTCCTCCAACCTGACTCCCTTATCCACACGTCCCTCCCCACAGATCTCCCACCCGGCACTTATCCCTGTAAGCATAAGTGCTACACCTGTCCCTATACCTCCTCTCTTGCCACCATTCAGGGCCCCAAACAGTCCTTCCAGGTGAGGCAACACTTCACTTGTGAGTCTGCTGGGGTCATCTATTGCATCCGGTGCTCCCGGTGTGGCCTCCTCTACATCGGTGAAACCCGATACAGATTGGGGGACCGCTTCGTCGAGCAACTCCGCTCCGTCCGCCACAACAGACGGGATCTCCCAGTGGCCACCCACTTCAACTCTGCTTCCCACTCCCATTCAGATATGTCCATACATGGCCTCCTCTACTGCCATGACGAGGCTAAACTCAGGAGACTTGCAAAGATTAATTACTTGCATTTGCCTTCTTCACCACTGACTCAACCTGCAAGTTAACCTTCAGGGTGTCCTGCACAAGGACTCCCAAGTCACTTTGCATCTCAGATTTTTGGATTTATTCCTGGTTTAGAAAATAGTCTGCACATTTATTTCTACCACCAAAGTGCATGACCATGTATTTTCCAACATTGTATTTCATTTGCCACTTTCTTGCCCATTCCCCTGATCTGTCCAAGTCCCTATGCATCCTAGCTGTTTCCTCAACACTACCTGTCCCTCCACCAATCTTTGTGTCATCTGCAAACTTGGCAACAAAGCCATCTGTTCCATCATCTAAATCATTTATATACAGCATAAAAAGAAGTGGTCCCATCACCGACCCCTGCAGAACACCACCAGTCACCAGCAGGCAACAAGAAAAGGGTCCTTTTATTCCCACTCGCTGCCTCCTACCAATCAGCCAATGCTCTAACCATGTTACACACATAAAAGTTGCTGGTGAACGCAGCAGGCCAGGCAGCATCTCTAGGAAGAGGTGCAGTCGACGTTTCAGGAAGTCCTGACGAAGGGTCTCGGCCTGAAACGTCGACTGTACCTCTTCCTAGAGATGCTGCCTGGCCTGCTGCGTTCACCAGCAACTTTTATGTGTGTTGCTTGAATTTCCAGCATCTGCAGAATTCCTGTTGTTTGCGCTCTAACCATGTTGGTAACTTTCCTGTAATACTATGGGCTCTTAACTTGGTAAGCAGCCTCATGTGTGGCACCTCGTCAAAGACCTTTTGAAAGTCCAAATATACAACATCCACTACATCGCCTTTATCTATCCTACTTGTAATCTCCTCAAAGATTTCCAACAGGTTCGTCAGACAGGATTTTCCCTGAAGGAAACTATGCTGACTTTGTCCTATCTTGTCCTGTGTCACCAAGTATTCCATCACCTCATCCTTAAACAATTGACTCCAACATCTTCCCAACCACTGAGGTCTGGCTAACTGGTCTATAATTTCCTTTCTGCTGCTTTCCTCCTTTCTTAAAGAGTGGAGTAATATTTGCAATTTTCCAGTTCTCTGGCACCAAGCCAGAGTCCAATGATTTTTGAAATATCATTTCTAATGCCATCACAATCTCTCACGCTACCTCTTGCAGAACCCCAGGGTGCAGTTCATCTGGTCCGGGCGACTTAGGTCTTTCAGCTTTTTGAGCACCTTCTCTCTCGTAGCAGTAACTGCACCCACTTCTCTTCCTTCACACACTACAGCATCAAGCATACTGCTAGTGTCTTCCACAGTGAAGACTGATGCAAAATATTCATTTAGTTCATCTGCCATCTCCTTGTCCCCTGTCATTACTTCTCCAGTCTCATTTTCTAGCAGTCCTATATCCAACTCACCTCTCTTTTATTTTTAACATACTTGAAAAAGCTTTTCCTATCCACTCTGATATTATTTGCCAACTTGCTTTCATATTTCATCTTCTCCCTTCTTTTGATTCTTTTAGTTGCTCTCTGTAGGTTTTTTAAAACTTCCCAATCTTCTATCTTCCCACTAATATTTGCTTTGTTGTATGCCCTTTCTTTTGCTTTTACAATAGCTTTGACTTCCCTTGTCAGCCATGGTGGTACTATTTTACCAGTTGAGTATTTCTCCATTTTTGGAATACACCTGTCCTGCACCTTCCTCATTTTTCCCAGATACACGCACCATTGCTGCTCTGCTGACATCCCTGCCAGCAGCTCCTTCCAATTTACTTTGGCCAGCTCCTCTCTCATATGACTGTAATTTCCCTTACTCCACTGAAATACTGCGACGTCAGACATTACTTTCTCCCTATCAAATTTTAAGCTGAACTCAATCATATTGTGATCAGTGGTGTGAGGGGATCCAGGAGTGCCCCTATTAACTGTCTGAAGAGAGACAGAGAGAGACATTCATCATTGATGGTTTGTTTGGAAAGGAGAGAGAGAGACGAAGATTGACGGTTGGACTGACATGGGAGTTAACTTTGGAGTTTTACTTCGGAGGTAAAAACTGAGCAGCTCGAAGGTTGCTATGGTGACTAACAGGACATTATTGATGTTACTTTCAAGGACTTGTTGCCTGCTTGTGCATTTCTTCATAGATAAAGGAAGGAGGGACTCTTTGAATGACAGGTGATGTTCAGCTGGTGGGATAAATGGGAGGTCAGATGATACAGACCTCAGACACATGATCTGGACACTGAATGAGCGTTGTTGTGCCCGCAGAGAAAGTGGGTTTTGGAGGATCGATCAGGCGGATCGATCCAAATTGCTATTCCAGCGGTGAAGAAGGAGTTGACTGGTGGGGAGTTGTCTATGTGTCCACCCTTGCCGGGGTGATAGCTCCACCACAGGAAAACCGGTCCCCCGGTTAAAGTCACAGTCGGTGACTTGTAAAGGATTTCAGAGGACGAGAAGATCGACGGCATCAGCTCACCTGAAGACTCAACTCTCTCTCACTCCCTCCATCACTACTCAACTAAATACCATGAACTGAACTGAACTTAACCTTACTCAACATTGTAAGACTGTATCTTTTTACCCCTAGACTTAAAGAAGCTTGGTTTTCATACATATATTTCCACACTTACTGACTTGCGTACTTATATATATATATATTCATTGCTAACCTGTGTGAATTATTTACTTTGATATTATTGTATTGCATAGTTACTAACAAATATTATTAGTTGTTAGCAATACGAGACTCCAAAGTGGTTTCTATTTCTGCTGGTTCTTTATCCCCATCACGGGGTACGTGACAAAATTGGGGCCTGCATCCGCGATATGAACAAATTGGTCGGGAGGCTGGTTTGAATTGATTGGGGAAAATTCCTTTTGATTTGGTTGTGTGGAGTATCAGCAGAAATGGAGTTTGAAGTTAATAAGTTTATGACAGAACCAACCCCTGAGGCGTTGGAGGATGCTAAGAGGGATTTGCTGTTGGGAATTGCTCAAAGGTTAAAACTAAGGGTGACCACTAAAATGAGGAAAGTTTAGATGCAGACGATAATAGCCCAGCATTATGTAGCTAAGGGAACGTTTGAGGAGGAGGTTAGAGTTATTTGCTGAAGGTAAGGTACATGCTGAGGCTGAAGCTCAGTTGAAACTGAAACTGGAATGACTACAGCTCGAGGCTGAAGCCGCAGAGAAACAGAGGATCCATGAGGCTAGAGAGGCAGAGAAACAGAGAGAAGAGGCAGAGAGACAGAGAGCATTTGAAAGGGAGAGATGGCAACAGAACGTTCAGATGGTGAACCGTGAAGAGGGGTTCAGTGTCAGTCGAGAAATTAGGTTGGTACCTCCATTTGATGAAGCCGAAATTGATAGGTATTTCCTGCATTTCGAGAAAGTGGTCCGTAATCAGGAGTGGCCGCGGGAGCAGTGGACGGTGTTATTACAGAGTGTGGTAAAGGGGAAGGCTCAGCAAGCATATGCAGCCCTGTCTCTTGAAGATGCAAAGGACTATGATAAAGTGAAGGATGCTGTGTTTAAGGCTTATGAGTTAGTCCCGGAGGCGTACAGACAAAGGTTTCGAGGTTTGAGAAAGTCCTGGAACCAAACGTATGTGGAGTTTGCCCATGAGAAACGGGTATACTTTGATCGGTGGTGTGTTTCGAAAGGGGCGGTTGAAAGTGTTGGCAACATGAGAGCGTTAATGTTGATTGAAGAGTTTAAAAACTGTGTCTTGGCTGAGATAAGGACGCACTTAGATGAAAAAGGGGTGGCGACACTGTCAGAAGCTGCTAAGTTAGCAGACGAATATACCCTAACTCATAAAGTTAAATTTTTCCCCACTAAGGGTAACCCACAAGGGAGTAGAGATAATCCACCGGCTAAACCAGAGAGTAAACCGGGGATTAGTGATAAAAGTAAGGAGGAAGGGAAACAGTCGGGGGGAAAATTTCCCAGTTTCAAGTGTTACTCTTGTGGAAAACCTGGCCATGTGGCGTCCAATTGTTTTGCTATGAAGAGGGGAAAAGGAAAAGAGAAAGAGAAAACCCCAAATGCCTGTGTTCAGACGGCTAAAACACCGTTGAAGAAGGAGGGGTCTGACCGAGTTCAGGAGGGACACGAGAGATTTATTTCAGAAGGGTTTGTGTCTGTGAAGGAGGGGTCAACCCCAGTTCCAGTGAGAATCTGGAGAGCTACTGGAGCTTTCCAGTCACTGATATTAAAAAGTGTTTTGGAATTTGGTGCTGAGACAGAGACTGGGGAAGTAAGTATTATCAAGGGCATTGGAAAGGGAACAGAGGCCGTGCCTTTGCATAAGATAATTTTGAAATGTGACTTGGTATCCAAGCCAGTCACAATAGGGGTACGATCTGAACTACCGATAGACCATGTTGATGTCTTACTCGCTAATGACCTTGCAGGTGGAGATGTTTACCCAGCAGTTCAGCTCACATATAAGCCTGAACAGGAACTTCAGCAATAGCTGGCTCCTGTACAGGCCAAGGTTCAAGCTATTGCTGAAGTTCCTGTTCCAACTGGCAACAAAGCTTTAAGAAGGTTTTTAGGAATGGTTGGGTATTATCGTAAGTCTTGTAAGAACTTCGCAGACATCGCTCTCCCCCTAACAAAACTCCTAAGGAAGAGTGAAAGATTTGTATGGAATGACCTTTGCCAGGAGGCATTTGAACGCCTGAAAGCCATCCTCTGTTATCATCCTGTGCTCAAAGCACCTGATTTTTCAAAACCATTCTCGATAGCAACAGACGCTAGTGACAAAGCTGCTGGGGCAGTACTGTTACAGGAGGGTGTGGATGATATTGAACACCCAGTAGCTTATTTCTCAAAGAAATTTAATGTGCACCAGAAAAATTATTCAACTGTTGAGAAGGAGTTATTGGCACTTATTCTGGCCTTACAACATTTTGAGGTTTATACTTGTCCTGCTCAAAGACCTCTTGTGATTTACACAGGTCACAATCTGCTGGTGTTTTTAAATAAAATGAAGGATAAAAATAGGCGGTTGTTAAATTGGAGTCTAGTACTGCAGGAATTTGATTTGATAATCAAACATGTAAAAGGTACTGATAACATCATAGCTGATTGCTTATCCCGATGTTAAGTTGGAAACTGTAACCATTTTTGCTTTGTCATCTGATGTTTTTTCCCTGTATTGTTTAAATCCCTGTGATGGGCATTTTAAAACAAATCGTCTTCGACAATTTTTTTTCCCTGAGGAAGGGGAGTGTGAGGGGATCCAGGAGTGCCCCTATTAACTGTTTGAAGAGAGACACAGAGAGACATTCATCATTGATGGTTTGTTTGGAAAGGAGAGAGAGAGAGGAAGATTGACGGTTGGACTGACATGGGAGTTAACTTTGGAGTTTTACTCTGGAGATAAAAACTGAGCAGCTCGAAGGTTGCTATGGTGACCAACAGGACATTATTGATGTTACTTCCAAGGACTTGTTGCCTGCTCGCATTCCCTTACAGACAAAGGAAGGAGGGACTCTTTGAATGACAGGTGATGTTCAGCCTGGTGGGATAAATGGGAGGTCAGATGATACAGACCTCAGACACATGATCTGGACACTGAATGAGCGTTGTTGTGCCCGCAGAGAAAGTGGGTTTTTGGAGGATCGATCAGGCGGATCGATCCAAATTGTTATTCCAGCGGTGAAGAAGGGGTTGACTGGTGGGGAGTTGTCTATGTGTCCACCCTTGCCGGGGTGATAGCTCCACCACAGGAAAACCGGTCCCCCTGGTTAAAGTCACAGTCGGTGACTTGTAAAGGATTTTGGAGGACGACGAGAAGATCGACGGCATTAGCTCACCTGAAGACTCAACTCTCTCTCTCTCTCCATCACTAATCAACTCAATACCACGAACTGAACTGAACTTTACTCAACATCGTAAGACTGTATCTTTTTACCCCTAGACTTAAAGAAGCTTGGTTTTCATACATATATTTCCACACTTACTGACTTGCGTACTTATATATATATTCATTGCTAACCTGTGTGAATTATTTACTTTGATATTACTGTATTGCGTAGTTACTAATAAATATTATTAGTTTATAGCAATACGAGACTCAAAGTGGTTTCTATTTCTGCTGGTTTCTTTATCCCCGTCACGGGGTACGTGATCACTGGTTCCTAATGGTTCTTTTACCTTAAGCTCCCCAATCGCCTCCGGATCATTACATAACACCCAATCCATTGTAGCTGATCCCCTAGTAGGCTCAATGACAAACTGCTCTAAAAGTCACCTCTTGGCATTCAACAAACTCACTCTCTTGAGATTCATTACCAATCTGATTTTCCCAATCGACCTGCATGTTAAAATCTCCCAGGACGACCATAACGTTGCCCTTCTCACATGCCTTTTCTATTTCCTGTTGTAACCTGTGATCCAGCTCCCAGCCACTGTTGGGAGGCCTGTATGTGACTGCCATCAACGTCCTTCTACCCTTGCAGTTTCTTAACTCAGCCCACAAGGATTCAACATCTTCTGATCCCATGTCACATCTTTGTACTCATTTGATGCTATTCTTTACCAGTAGAGCCACACCACCCCCTCTGCCTACCTTCCTCTCCCTCCAATATAACGTGTAACTTTGGACATTCAGCTCCCAACTACAACCATCCTTCAGCCACGATTCAGTGATGGCCGCAACATCATACCTGGCAATCTGTAATACTGCAACAAAATCATCCACCTTATTGCTTATACTCTGTGCATTTAGATACAACACCTTGAGTACCGTATTTGCTACCCTTTTGATTTTACATCCCTAATGCACTGATACTCATCATGTTGCCTGCGACTATGTCCTATCAGCTCCCTGCCCTTCCCGACAGACTGACTGCACACTATCTTTACTTTTTTATCATCCATCCTATCCTGAGTCTCATCACTATGGTTTCCATCTCCTGCCAAATTAGCTTAAACCCTCCCCAACAGCTCTAACAAACCTGTCTGCGGGAATATTGGTCTCCTTCTGGTTCAGGTGCAACCTGTCACTTTTGAATAGGTCAACCTTCCCCCGAAGAGATCCCAATGATCCAAGAACCTGAATCCCTACCTCCTGCACCAGCTTCTCAGCCACACATTTATCTGCCAAACCATCCTGTTTCTAACCTCACTGGTGCATGGCATAGGCAGCAGTCCAGAAATATTTAATAGTTTTTGATATTTCAAAATATTCAATATTTGATAGTTTTCAATGGGATCTATAAACCACTATATGTAAACCACTATACATTATCCACCTTAACCATTTCCTTCCTCAATCTCTACATATTACAACCCACTCACATGGAAATGCTGAGTGTCATCTCTTGATTTGGTTCTATATAACTTAATCAAATCATTTCCTGTCCAATTATATCTTTAGGTTTACACTCAAAATGTTGAGAGATGATCTATAACTTATACAAATTCCTGAAGGGCATATTTTCTTAGGTGGAAGCTGTCTAAATAATTTGTTATTGCAACACTGCAAAATAAGACACATGGGTCTAGAGATAACAGTACCACAGAGTTGTATAAAGCATAGAATGCATCATATGTTCAATGACCTAAATAGCGAATCCATGGTCTTGGTGGTACATTAAAGAAAAATACCACTGTATTTCTTTTACTAATTTATTAATGTATAACAGTGTGAAAAAAGATGAGGGAGGAACTTTTTGAAGCAGTGGGGTGGATTGTAATAAGACTGAAAATTCATATAGAAGTGTATAACTTTCCCAATGAATGAAAAGAAGCACCTACAGAAAATCTATGTGTTCACAGGAAGAACATGCAAACTTCACATATTGTATTTAGCACTGGGCTCAATAGAGTGATGAGGCAGCTGCTTTACCTGCTGTGCCACTGTGCTAACACAAAAGATCTTGAACAAGTTAAGCCTTCCCTTAATATGGCAAAGGAATTTGATAAGATTACTTAAAAGGATACCGATAGTGGCTGAGCATTTTTTGTGGGCCTCTGTCTGTATAATGAGCTGGTATAAAACTGGAATGGCTTTAAACCATTGTGAGAATGTAAGCAGGATGGAGAGAGGAGGTCTTACCTCCACCGGAATGTTGTAGGATTTCTGCCCTACAATCAGCCTCATATAATCACAATAAACAGTATATCACAGCAAGAACTAATGTTCGGTAATGGTGCCTTAATTGAGGAGCATAACTGAAGATAATTTTTAAATACATTAGATACAGTATAACAATTTAGAAGTGCTCTAGTTGACTTTTCCCCTTCATTAGATAGCCCCTATTCAATGGAATGTAAGAAAATATTTTTGAGGGAGTTTGATACTTGCATGCATGTTACTCCTGTTTGCAGAATCCAGTGATGTGTTAAATTGCTGGAATGTTTTGATCTTTCATTACGTATCCCTTGCTGGCCATATTCCTCCCTCTTACAAGCTCACTGGCAATGAGTGGTATGGTTAAGCGTATATATGCTGCCCCCATATTGACTTCATTGCACACAGAGTTAAGGAACCTGGCAACGTGTTGGATCATAACAGTGTAGTGAGCAGCTGCTGTGTCCAATAGCCATACAGAGTCCAGACATTGTTGCCTGTTCCCTATGCTGATATTCAGTGTTGTAATACCATTGTTGTCCCTGGGTGCTGATTCAGACTGATCTAAGTTTCGAGATCCAGATATCTGTGCTTTTGATATGCTGCCCACTACTGCACCCAAATTTTCCCTGTAGGTGAACCCTTTATCCACATTTTTATCCCTCACAGTCTGATCTTTTCTATGCCAGATCTAAAGCAAACCTTCTTCAAACTGTTGCCATTAACAGGCAGTGTACCAGTTTGCTCATTCATGGTTCCAGGCCATGTCATTCTAATTCATTCTCCATCTCTATGCCGATACTGATCATGAGTTAAAACCCCGTTAATCCTCCCCGGGGCAACAAGAGTACTTTGGCATCCCTGTATGATTCATCTGCCTATTGCCTGGATAATGGCCAACAAAGGGAAAAAATATTTTTATAAAGTGTTTTTTATCTCCCCAAGGTGTCCAAAAAAATAGAGCCCAGGGGTAAATCTGAAGAGCTTTCACTAGTATAATGATGAAAATATAGCAGGCTTTATGTACGTAACACAGTCCCACTTGTGATAACGATCAAATATCTGTTCTTGTGTTGGCGCGTGGCCAAGTGGTTAAGGCGTCGGTCTAGTGATCTGAAGGTCTCTAGTTCGAGCCTCAGCTGAGGCAGCATGTTGTGTCCTTGAGCAAGGCACTTAACCACACATTGCTCTGCGATGACACTGGTGCCAAGCTGTATCGACCCTAGTGCCCTTCCCTTGGACAACATCGGTGGCGTGGAGAGGGGAGACTTGCAGCATGGGCAACTGTCAGTCTTCCATACAACCTTGCCCAGGCCTGCACCCTGGAAACCTTCCAAGGCGCAAATCCATGGTCTCACAAGACTAACGGATGCCTAAAAAAATGATGGTGATTAAGGGATCAATATCAGACAAGGACCAGGGAGAACTCTTCAAAATATACCTGAGAAATCAAACTCTACTCACAATGCAGTGAGTCCAGTTCCTGTAAAAGACAACAGCTCTGGCATTGCGGCACTTTTGCAGTACTGCAATCAAGTATAAGCCATTTTTTTTTGTGCATGTCTCTGTACTGGAGCTTCAACACACAACATTCTGGCACAGAGGACTGCCAACTGAGTCATAGCACTTTGAGGAGGAGGAATGATACAGTTTCATCTCACAGCTTTTTAAATAGTGGTTAAAAGGCTGCAGGGTGGGTTATGTTGTTGAGTGAATGAAGTCACTGAAGAAAAGTACTGGTAGATACAAAGCAGCTTCTTTATTTGACAACACAAGGTACAGCAGACATCAAATGGAGATGCTTTTGGTTGAAAGGTCTGGCTGGTCCAACGTGGGGCTTGATATTTTATGTGTCAAACATCAAAGGACAATGTCATATTTACAATGGATGGACAATACTTTCTTTGAAACTACACACAAACTTCACACCTCCATATTCGCACACTCACCACAGACAACCAAATGAATTTTAATCAGCATTGTCTGCTCTGGGATTCATGGCTTTTAGGAACTCATTGTTCAGAGCTGCACTCCAAATTAAATTCACAATACATATTCAGATGTGAAGACTGGTAGCCAATGTAATGTGCTAAATGTAAATGTACTAAACCCAAAATTGCTCCAACAGGTTTCATATAATTTTCTATAACAAACAAAATTGTTCAAACAAACTGCTACCCACTTTAATCTGCCTTGGCTGTACAAGCCTTGAGGACAGATTCCAGCAAACTGCAACCTTTTTACCTTTTCTAATACAGTCAATTATAGTGCATACTGTAATGAAAGTCACTTTCATTGATTTAAACCTAAAAGTCATTACGTTTGAAAATGATCCATTAGAAGTTAGAAAATATAAATCACCCAAGGGGAATTGAATTAAATCTCACTGAGAACCATTCTACTCCATGTCCTTTTTTTGCACAGCCTCATTTTATTAACCTCTGGAAATCTTTACAAAGGTTCATTGATCTGAACAATCATAGAAGCAGTTAATTTAGTTAAGCTATAACCAGACCAGCATGGAAGTTTAGCAAGTGTCTCCTCATCGATCCAAACCTAATTTAATAAGTGACAGAAATTGAGTAACGATATAGGAAAAATCTCCTGTGAGCTGTGTGCAGATCTGTCTTAAGACCAGAAGACCGTAAGATATAGAAGCAGAATTAGTCCAGTCTGCTCCACCATTCCATCATGGCTAATCCCGGATCTCACTCAACCTCATACACCTGCCTTCTCACCATAACCTTTGATGCCCTGACCAATCAAACGATCAACTTCCACCTTAAATATATACTCGGACTTGACCTCCCCCACAGTCTGTGGCAGAGAATTCCACAAATTCACTACTTTCTGGCTAAAAAAAAATCCTCCTTACCTCTGTTCTAAAAGGTCGCCCCTCAATTTTGAGGCTGTGCCCTCTAGTTCTGATAACCCTACCATAGGAAACATCCTCTCCACATCCACCCTATCTAGTCCTTTCAACATTTGGTAGATTTCAGTGAGATCTGCCCACATTCATCTAAATTCCAGTGAGTACAGGCCCAAAGCTGCCAAATGCTCCTCATATGTTAACCCCTTCATTCCCGGAATCATCCTCATGTACCTCCTCTGGACTCTCTCCAAAGACAACACAAATGTGATGTTAGAATTCATATCAAGAAGACTCGAATAAAAATGCAAGGATATAATGTTGAGACCTTATAAAACACTGGTGAGGCCTCACCTGTTAGCAGTTTTGGGCCCCTTATCTTAGAAAGAATGCGCTGGAACCTGAGAAGGTTCAAAAGAGATTCACAAAAAGGTTTCCAGGCTTATCATGTGAAGAGAGTTGGATCGCTCTGGGACTGTACTTACTGGAATTCAGAAGAATGAGGGGTGACCTCATTGAAACCTTTTGAATGGTGAAAGACATTGATAGAGTGGATGTGGAGAGGATATTCCAACAGTGGGAGAGTCAAAGACCAGAGGGGACAGCCTCAGATGAGAGGGACGTCCTTTTAGAATGGAGATGAGGAGGAATTTGTTTAGCTCGAGAGTAGTGAATCTATGGAATTCTTTGCCACAGGCAGCTGTGGAGGCTAAGTCTTTATGTATATTTAAGGCAGAGGTTGATAGATTCTTGAATGGTCAGGGCATGAAGGGATATGGGGAGAAGGTGGGAAATTGGGGCTGAGGGGGAAATTGAATGAGCCAGGATGAAACGGTAGAGCAGACTCAATGGGCCAAATTGCCTTATTCTGCTCCTATTTCTTATGGTCTTACATCTTATGGTCTGTCAGTTCCACTCTGAAGCAAGTCTAAAACTTCTGTGCTGTATTTAATCTAAAATTAAATCTTTTGTCTCATTCAATAGATATGAAACCTAGAGTGTTCTTGGCCTCTTTTCAATATGGTCTCACAAAGCTCTATAACCTTATGTAGTTGAATCCTTCCAGTCAAGTAATCTCATCTTTCAAAGTTCTATTCAAATAATTTAAGAGGCAGATTCTCCACTTCAAATTAAACACATTAGCATACTTTTGGGTAAAAGGATAAATTTGTCAAAAACATATGTCTTAGGCTTACCTCATCAGTCTTGCCACCCATTTGTTCAATAACATAAGTGTAGTTCCCATCATAAAAGACACCACTTGAGAAAAGGAAATGAGAATTAGGGATTAGTTTAGTATATATCTAAGTAAAATATATTCACAATTCTCATTGAGAAACCTACAATCTCCAAACCTTTAACTGCAATCAGCTCAACAAGAGTTGTTTACTGCCTTGAGATAAATCCCCAGGGCCTGACAAGGTGTTCCCTCGGACCCTGTGAGAGGCAAGTGCAGAAATTGCAGGGGCCCTAGCAGAAATATTTAAGTCATTTTTAGCAACAGGAGAGATGCCAGAGGATTGGAGGATAGCAAATATGCTGTTCCATTGTTTAAACCAGGCTCTAAACAGAAACCAGGAAATTATAGGCCAGTGAGTCTGACGTCAATTGTGGAAAAATTATTGGAAGGTATTCTCAGGGACTAGATACATGAATATTTTAATAGATATAGACTGATTAGGGATAGTCTGCATGGCTTTGTGCATGGTAGATCACACCTAAACAATCTTATAGTGTTTTTCAAGGAAGTTACCAGGAAAGTTAATGAAGACAAAGCAGTAGATATTGTCTACATGGACTTTAGCAATGCATTTGACAAGATCCTATCAGGAAAGTTCAGTTGGTTGGTAGTAGTGAAATATTTAAGGGGAACATGAGGAGAAACGTCTTCACTCAGAAGGTGGTGAGAGTGTGGACTGAGCTGCCAGTGCAAGTTGGGTATGCAAGCTGAATTTCAACATTTAAGAGAAGTTTGTATAGGTACCTGGATGGGAGGGATATGGAGAGCTATGGTCAGGGTGCAGGTTTAAATGGCTCACCATGAACTGAATAGGCCAAAGGACCTATTTCTATGCTGTACTTTTCTATGACTCTATTACCCAGCCTGCACACCCGTCTTTTCTTGGGGTGATAGAATGGCAGAGCAGACTGAATAAGCCGCGTGGCCTAATTCTGCTCCTATGTGTTATGGTCTTTAAAATGTAACCCTGATATGTCACCATGTAACTGTCTTGGCATGATTGTTGTGCCTTCTTTAAGATACTGGAAGCAGTAATTTAAACTATTAAGAAAGTTACTTTAGTTATGAAGTACCTTACAGAGCAGCTCAGTATTCTTATAGTTGCTTTGTTTCCAAGTACCTGCTTCTGGAACTTTCTATCATCAAACACTGCTGCAACACTACCCTGCGGCTAATCACATGAATTCATCCTTAACAGGGTTAGATCTAAGTAACAACTATTGTCCCTGGACAGATACATTACAACCCTCTGTAGGAGTCATGTATCTATTTTCTGTCTGCCTGTATTGTATTTTGTGTTGCATGCTTATTATGGGTCACGATAATTTCTCACATGGGTCAGGGCATGGTATAGTTACATGTTCACCCTTTGTCCTAGTTAGTTAGTTAGTTAGTTCGAGGGAGCCAGGGACAGGGATGATATTTTTTGTTGACTGCTTAATTACATTAATTTGAATGCTAGTTATTCTTCTTGTTGTATTGCTAATTTAGTTTTGTTAATTTCTAATGTTGTTATAAGATCTTTCATCTTGGCTGGTTTCATAATAAAGGAACAAACGTAAATTATTCGACTTGGAACTCAGTTATTTGGAAGGGCGTCATACAGTGTCAATTTCCGTACTCAGTCTCTCAATGGTTTTGGTTTGCTTTCAAGTAACTGCTAAGTTTTGACGATGACAAAAAATAGTTATACCAAACAAACACCAGCAAAGGATTGCCTCAGACCAGTTGGCAAAACTGGAGCACCTCGTGGTAGGATTATCTGCGGCCTTTTGTTGATTCCTGCTGTGTATTTGTGGTTTGAACACAGTTTTGAATGGTCAGCACTGCCTGTCCATTTTGGAATGTTGTTTGATTGCATGGTGTTTGCTTGACGGTTCATCACTTTATTATTGCAGTTCTGAAATAGCCACAGTTACCGACATTTGAATTGAACACCATGATTGTCAACGTTTAAAATGAATGCTATCTGCTTGTTCTGATTTATGCACTGTGGATGTGTGGACAATTTGTTTGTTGCCTATGTTTATTGAATGGAATATCAATGGTGTGTTTTGTGAATGCACTACTGGAAAACAAACAGTTAGTTTCGAGTTGTGCAATAAGGAGAAAGTAACATGAGTAAATCAAAGCATGGAACTGACGTCAGCAATCCTGAAGTTGGGGCTGGCAAAAGAGAAATTATGCTTCCTGCTAAAGCTTTAGAGGGTAGAGTTGAAAGTCCTCAAAAGAAGTATAAAGCAAATGTCAACAAAATTAAAGTTTTAATACTATCAATTAAACATTTTAAAGAAAATAAGCAAAATGCCTTACAGGTGCAATCTCACCTTGAGGGCTTGACTAATTACTGTGAAACTGTTGCTAAGCAACATCATATGCTAATTTCATTACTTCCCAAGGAGAAACAAGAAGATAGAATGAATGTTTTTCAAACACTAATAGGTATAGCAGCATATTTATAAGGGATGTGAAACAATGATTGACCCCAACATGTTACACTGAAGATCACGTTCCTGCAATGAGTGAATGGATGTCTCACCTTCCATTAGGTAGTGTTCCTCAAGTTCCAAGACACGGCTTGACTATGCATTTTGCAGATGACTCACAAGACGATGTGAAACCGAATGACAGTGTGTCAAATATCAGCACTGCAGGATTAAAATCTAATACCTCCTCTGCATGTATTAAAAACCAGGATGATAGAGCTGAGGATGAGCCAGCAGGTTTACAAGCAGATGACGGGTGTAATATGAATGTAAGGAAGGACAAGCCAGTGATTGGGTACAAATGCAGACAGAGCAAAGAGTTAAATTGTACCACAGGGGCAAAATTCAAAAGGGCAAAGAATGCAGGACTGAAGGTATTCTATTTAAATGTGTGTGGCATTCAGAATAAGGTGGACGAACTCGTGGCACAATTAGAGATTGGTCGGTATGACGTTGTGGGCATCACGGAGTCGTGGCTGAAAGAACGCCATAGTTGGGAGCTGAACAATGAAGGATATACTTTGTATTGAAAGGACAGGCAGGAAAGCACAGGTGGTGGTGTGGCTCTGTTGGTAAGAGATGGAATTACATCTTTAGAAAGAGGTGACACAGGGTCAGAGAACATTGAATCTTTGTGGGTGGAGTTAAGAAACTGCAAGGGTGAAAAAACAATTATGGGAATTATATATAGGCCTCCAAATAGTAGTCAAGATGTGGGGTTGAGATTGCAAAGGGAGCTGGGAAAAGCATGTAATGAGGGTGAAGACACAACTGTAATGGCGGACTTCAATATGCAAGGAGAGGATTCTGCAGGGAGCGCTCATGGAGTGAGGTCGTCTCTCTGGCTTCGCTCCATTCCCGTTATCCTTTTTAACCTATGATCTCCTTGATCTAATCAACTTTAAGTACACCAGAAGACTTATTTTATCTCCCTGAATTATCGATTAATTGACTTCCTTTTGTCAATCGCAACTTTTGAGCTTAAAGAAATGAGTACGAGATCTAAAACCAAAGATGGGAAAGACGCTGATGGGAACGGAGGAAAGAAGAAAGGTGACTCTAAACCAACGGAATTAACTTACGAAGTTATGGTGAAGTGTTTGGAGGAAATGTTTGAGCAGCATCGGATAAAATTATCTGAAAGTTTAACTGCTCAATTTGAACAACATCGTCAAAGCCTTAATGAAGATTTAAAATCAATCACGGAATCTTTGAAATTCCTGAATGCTGATGTTCAAAATCACGATGCAAAAATTTCTGAGCTGGATACTAAATCTCAGAAGACGGATACAAAAGTTGAGATCTTAGAGAAGGATCTAGCTTCGACTACTAAACAGCTCCAACAACTTAAATCCAAAGTTATTGATCTTGAGAATCCATCGAGAAGACAAAATTTATGTTTAATTGGCCTACCCGAGGATGTTGAGGTTGGAGATCCTGTAATATCCTTTGCTAAACTTTTAAAGGATTCGTTCGGTTCAGTTTTTCCCAACGATCCTCCATTACTCGATCGCGCCCATCGTATACCATGGGTAAAGTCGGCAGCGGCTGTTTCCAAACCCAGACCAGTTATTCTTCGTTTCCATTATGTTAATGTTAAAGAACAACTTCTCCAGATCGCTCGTCGACAAGGGATGATCAAGTATCACCAGCATTCCTTCAGAATAGTTCAAGACTACAGTTCTGAAGTGATGAAGGAACGACTGACTTTTAAACCTTTAATGTCGGAATGCTATCAAAAAAATCTCAAACCGGCACTACTGTATCCTGCACGACTCAGAATCTCTCTTCCCGATGGAAATCGTCGTGTTTTCCACTCTACAACTGCCGCTCGGAGCTTTCTGGATGATAATTTCCCATCTGATACAGATACCCTTTCTTAATCTGTGTTGGGTGCTTCCAGCACCAATTTTTTTTCTCTCTGGTGTTTTTCTTCAAAATAAACCTTCTACTACTGTGCGATGAAGGTTTTTTATAAGTTTAAGATTTTTGTTCTTTGTTTTTTACTATAGTGATTATTCTATAACTTATATAGAATATTTATCTTCTGTGAATAACATCACTTTCCCTTAGTTTACCTTTTGTTTTAATTTATCCTTTTTTGTTATTACTAATGATCCGATCTGACGGTCATTTGTAGTTATATGCTTCCTATTTTTGATTTTCGCATAATTAAAATGGCGACTTGTCTTTCTTTTTCTATAATTTTTGGTTTTTTTTCGGGACGCCATGTTCTTATGCTTCTTCTTCCCATAATCCATTTTTCTTATCTTGGAAGCGTTTTTTTATTTACTCGTTTATAATTAACTAATTATATGCACTGATACTGGTTTCTTTTATTTTATATATTTTAGTAATTTTTACTATGGAGACTAATTTACAATACTGTTTATTTTTCACATATATTAGTTTTTGGGAGGTCACTTATCTAACATATATTTTTGGAGTTGCCCCCTGCAGAAATGGGGTTAAAGTTAGTATTAGTTAGTGCTTTTTTCAGCCTTCTCTGGCTCAGTTCGGGTTTCTATTTGGGGTTGGGGGAGGGGGTGGTCTTTTTCTTTTTTAATTTTTTCTATTGGGCTGATTCAGAACTACAAAGATGTCTCCAGTGTCGAGGTTTCCGGTTCCTCTCTAATCATGTATTCCTCTTCCGATTTCATGAGCTCACATTATGGTTAACCCCTTACTTACCAAAGGGTTAATTTTTAGTTATGGCTCACTCTATTAATTTTGTCTCTTGGAATACAAATGGTTTAAACCATCCAATAAAACGGAAAAAGAGTTTCAAAATATTCCAAAGACTGAATGCTCATATTATTTTTGCTTAAGAGACTCATGTAAGGAAAGAGGACAGTCAACGCTTCTTTAAGTTTTGGAAAGAACAACAATACCACTCAAATGCTCAAGCCAAAATTAAAGGCGTTTCAATTTTTATTGATCCCTCAATTACATTCATTCATCAAGACATCATTTCAGATCCTAATGGCAGATTTCTGTTAATTACGGGGGTACTTTTTAATAAAAAGGTCGCTATGGTTAATGTTTACGCTCCGAATGTGGATTATCCTGAATTCTTTAAACATTTACTTACTTCCCTTCCTAATTTAAACGAGTATGTGTTGATAATGGGCGGTGATTTTAATTTACGTTTGAATCCCATGTTGGATAGATCCACAAGTAGTCCGGCTTTACTGAAGAAGTCGGCTACTATTATCAACTCTTTCATGTTGGATGCTGGGATTTCAGAAATTTGGAGATTTCTACATCCAAATGATAAGAAATTCTCCTTTTTTTCACATGTTCACCGTTCTTTTTCCCGAATTGATTATTTCCTGATTGACTCTCATTTGATTCCATATGTAGTTGATTGTAATTATGACATTATTGCTATTTCAGATCATGCTCCATTGAAACTTTCCATCAAGTTAATGGATACCTTTTGTACTACCAGACAATGGCGATTTAACCCTATTTTGCTTCAAGATCAGGACTTTGTCAAATTTATAAAGGAGCAGATTGATTTCTTCTTTTCAACTAATACTACGGATGAAGTTTCCAACGGAACTGTTTGGGACGCCTTTAAAGTTTATATCCGTGGTCAGATTATTTCCTATTCGGCCGGTTTGAAAAGACGTATTAACAATGAAATACTTCTACTGGTTGATAAAATTAAAGAAGTTGATAAAAAATATGCTATTTCTCCGAGCAAGGAGCTGTACAAACACAGAGTTGAACTCCAATTGGAACATAGCTTATTATTAACATCCTTGATCGAAAATCAATTAATGAGAACCAGAAGTGATTTTTATATTCATAGTGATAAATCGGGTAAATTACTGGCTAACCAATTGAAATTTGATTCGGTTAAACGTCAAATTACTAAGATCCGCAAACAGGATGATACTTTCACAGTTGATCATGCTGGGATAAACCAAACCTTTCAAGAATTTTATACCTCTTTATATCATTCTGATTTTCCTCATGATTCTAATTTCATGCATGATTTTTTAAGTAAATTGAGTTTTCCGAAACTATCTCCCGAAGATTGCCTATCATTAGAAACTTCCATTTCAGAGGAAGAAATAATATCTGCAATCTCATCATTAAATTCTGGTAAAGCACCCGGTCCCGATGGGTTTACAGTGGAATTTTAAAAATTTTTTTCCTCCATTCTTTCTTCTAAGTTGTCTAGAATATTTAAGGAAGCAATTAGTTTAGGTAAATTACCACAATCGTTTTATGAAGCCTCTATTTCCTTAATTCTTAAAAAGAATAAAGATCCTACGGATTGTGCATCCTACAGACCGATATCTCTTCTGAATGTAGATTCAAAAATTTTTTCAAAAATTCTAGCTACTAGACTGGAGAAGGTGTTACCTCAAATTATTTCCATGGATCAAACCGGATTCATTAAAAATCGCTATTCATCTTTTAATATTAGGAGGTTAATGAATATTGTTTATACCCCCTCACTTACTACCCCGGAATGTATTATCTCATTAGATGCTGAGAAAGCCTTTGACAGAGTTGAATGGCCTTATTTATTTAATGTTCTTGAGAAATTTAATTTTAATTTGACATTTATATCTTGGATTAAATTGTTATATTACTCCCCGGTAGCCTCGGTCTGTACAAATAATTATAGATCTCCTTTTTTTCGTCTTTTTTGCGGTACTAGGCAAGGTTGCCCTCTTAGTCCTTTACTATTTAATATTGCTCTTGAACCTTTAGCAATTGCTATCCGTGACTCGCCAAATATTGTTGGTATTACCCGTGGAAATGAAATACATAAACTATCAATCCCAAAATCTTTTTTTGATAACGTAGATTCAAAAATTTCCTCATATATTTGGCAGAATAAAAATCCTAGGTTAGGCAAGAGATATTTACAGAAATCCAAGAAGGAGGGGGGACTTGCCCTCCCAAATTTTAGATTCTATTATTGGGCAATTAATATTCGATATTTAAAACTTTGGCTACAAGATTTGGATGCATCTTTAAACCCTCACTGGGTAAATCTTGAATCTAATTCATTACAAGGGTTTTCCTTGGGTTCGGTTTTAGGAACTTTACTTCCTTTTACTTCTTTTAAATCATATAAACAAATGAATAACCCAATAGTTAAACATACTTTACGTATATGGTTTCAATTCCGAAGATTTTTTGGGTTTAATCAATTCATTCTAGCAAGTCCCATTATATCAAATTTTCTTTTTCAACCTTCCATGATGGATCAAGCTTACTTTGATTGGAAAACCAAAGGTATAATATCTTTTCGCGATTTATTCTTGGGTAACTGTTTTATGTCTTTTGATCAACTCTCTAATAAATATAACTTACCCAGATCTCACTTTTTTAGATATTTACAGATTAGAAACTTTTTAATTACTATCTCTCCTAATTTTCCACACCCATATCCAATGGACACTTTGGAAAAAATCTTAGACTTAAATCTTTCTCAGAAAGGTGTAATAGCAATTGTATATAATATAATTATGAATTTATGTCCTGATGCCTCTAATAAAATTAAAGCTGACTGGGAAAGAGAACTTGAGATTAATATACTGACTGAAAAATGGGAAAAAATTCTTCAGTTGGTGAATTCATCCTCTGTATGTGTTAAGCATAGGTTGATACAGTTTAAAGTAGTTCACAGGGCTCATATGTCCAAAGATAAACTATCTCGTTATTACTCTTATATTAATCCAATATGTGACAGATGCCAGTCTGAGATTGCTTCTTTAACTCACATGTTTTGGTCATGTCCCTTGTTGGAGAAATATTGGAAAGATATTTTTGATATTATTTCAACGGTCCTAAATATAGACTTACAACCTCATCCAATTACTGCTATCTTTGGACTACCAATGATAGACTCAAATAATTTAACCTCTTCATCACGAAGGATGATTGCATTTCTTACTTTAATAGCTAGAAGGTCCATCTTGTTGAATTGGAAAGAGATCAACCCTCCTACAGTATTTCATTGGTTTTCACAAACTATGGTGTGTCTGAATTTGGAGAAAATTAGAAGTGCAGTTTATGACCCTTCTATTAAGTTTGAAAAAATTTGGAGGCCATTTATTCAGCATTTTTATTTGATGTAATTTGATCATTTCCAAACTGGTTTTATTTCTCTGTACTGTTGTTGGAGGGGAGTGGAGGCGTCGACGCTGAGGTTTTCTTCTTTTCCATTTTTAAGTTGTTAGTTTTGCCCAAGTCTTTTAGTTTAGTTTAGTTGTTTTTTTTCTTTTGGGATGGGTTTTTTTTTTCTTTTTTTTGTCTTTTTCCTTTTTTTTTGCTTTATGTTATCCGTGATCAGTTCTACATGTATCGGAGTTTTGGTAATTTCCACTATTTGGTTTTGCAATTACTCTTTTTTAAATGTAACAATACATCTCATATTATCTGTATTATTGCTATGTTTTGTTTCTATATTTTGAAATTAATAAAAAGATTGAAAAAAAATATGCAAGGAGATTAGGAAAATCAGGTTGGTGTCAGATCACAAGAGAGAAAATTTGTTGAATGCCTATGAGATGGTTTTTTTAGAGCAGCTTGCCCTTGAGCTTACTCAGGGAAAGGCTATCTTAGATTGGGTGTTGTGTAATAATCCAGATCTTATTAGGGAGCTTAACGTAAAGGAACTCTTGGGAGGCAGTGATCATAGTATGATTGAATTCATACTGCAATTTGAGGGGGAGAAGCAAAACTCACATGTATCAGTATCGCAATGGAATAAAGGGAACTACAGAGGCATGAGAGAGGAGCTTGCCCAGGTGGACTGGAGAAGGACACTGACAGGGATGACAGCAGAGCAGAGATGGCTGAAGTTCCTGGGAATAGTTCACAAGGCACAGGATAGATATGTCTCAGAGAGGAAGAAGATGTTCTCAAATGGCAGGGTTAGGCAACCGTGGCTGACAAAGGAAGTTAAGGACTGCATAAAAGCCAAGGAAAGAGCATATAAGGTAGCAAAAGTGAGTGGGAAGTTGGATGATTGAAAAGCTTTTAAAATCCAACAAAAGGCAACTAAAAAAGCTATAAAAAGGGAAAAGATGAAATATGAGGGCACATGAGTCAATAATATAAAGCAGGATACCAAAAGCTTTCTCATTTATATAAAGGAGTAAAAAGGAGGTGAGAGTTGATATTGGACCACTGTAAAATGATGCTAGTGAGGTAGTAATGGGGGCCAAGAAATGGCGGATGAACTTAATGGGTATTTTGCATCTGTCTTTACTGTGGTTCCTGAGTTTGGCACAGCCAGTCACTCCCACTACCTATAAAGTGCTCCAAATGGCATGCAATTCTAACAGCCTCTGACAACCAAGCCCAACTCTTGGTCTTCACGTGTGGCTTAGCTACTAGGTTGGCGCGTGGCCAAGTGGTTAAGGCGTCAGCCTAGTGATCTGAAGGTCGCTAGTTCGAGCCTCAGCTGAGGCAGCATGTTGTGTCCTTGAGCAAGGCACTTAACCACACATTGCTCTGCGACGACACCGGTGCCAAGCTGTATCGACCCTAGTGCCCTTCCCTTGGACAACATCGGTGGTGTGGAGAGGGGAGACTTGCAGCATAGACAACTGCCGGTTTTCCATACAACCTTGCCCAGGCCTCAGTCAACATCGAAATCAATGGACAGGCGAAGAAGAGAGAAGAGCTACTAGGTGGGGCAGAACTGTTTCTACGGACAAGGGAAAGGGCAAATGTGGACTACTCAATAATATTATTGATATAATAAGGAAGCAAAATCAAATAACAACCTTATTGGCACAGCAACATATCTCATCTTTGCCTAAAAGAGAGATTCAAATCTTTGATGGTGATCCATTGCAGTATCATGTATTCATGTGGCCTTTGAGAAGAGCATTGAAAGCAAGATTGATAGGCATAGTGACTGCCTCTGTTTCCTTGAACAGTACACTAGGGGTTGCCCTAGATAACTTGTCAGAAGTTGCCAACATGTCGATTCTAAGAAAGGATATGTTAATGCTAAGGCTTTACAGGAATTTACATCCGCCTACATACGAAAGGCTCTTTCTGAGGTACCTATCAAATCTGATTATGTAAAAGCTCTTTAAGATTGCAGTTTACTTTCTTCGAGGATGTTGCAATGCTATGGAAGAAGTACAATACATGCATTAGCTGGACATGTCTGCCAATATATCAATTGTTATAAAGAAATTGCCCTGTATGCTTAGAGATAAATGGAGAATGGTGGTCTGTGAACTGCAAGAAAGGTATAACCATAAGACTACTTTAACTGACAATGCTGTCTTTATTGAAAGGCAAGTAAAGTTTGTAACAGACCCAGTATTTGGGAATATACAGGATGCGACTTCATTCTAAGGCTAAAGAAAGCAGCTTTGCCATTACTGTGGCCACTGTGAGAAGTAAAGCTAAAACTGAACCTGGAACTAATGGAAGAGAAACGGTCTCATCAGCCAAAGGGGAAGTGTCTGTTCTGCAAGGGTGAACACGCATTGACTTCGTGCCCTCAGCTGGAGAAAAGGGTTCATAGTGCAAAGATTGCCTTCCTGGAGGGAAATGGTGTCTGCTTTGGCTGTTTGTGTACAGGACACATCAGCAAGGACTGCAGGAAGCATCTTTCATGCAAGGTGTATCAGGCAAGCATCCCAGGCACTTCATATTCACTCTAATGAATCAAAACAAGCTGTGAAAGATTCAGACACAGTAGTGAGTAGTGCCCTGCATCCAATGGCCTTACAGGGGCTGGTGATCATGAATGTAAACTTCCCATAATTCCAGTACAAGCGAAGACTAAGGAGAGTAATTAGACAGTGGTTACTTATGCTTTACTATATCAAGAAAGTACTGTAGTGTTTTGCACAATGGGCCTAATGAATAAGCTCAGCCTTACAGGAAAAAGAACACACATTCTCTTCTGCACCATGGGTCAAGAGAAGGTTATGAGTAGCTACCTTGTTTCGAGATTGGAAGTGGCTGAAAACTATCGTGGACTACCTAATATCTATACACAGGAAAATATGCCTGTCCATGGAGGGAACATTCCATGACAAAGGGATACTTGGCAGAGGTTGATTAGAAATTGAGCTGCTGATAGGGACAAATGTGCCTAAAGTATTGGAGCCATTGCAAGTGATTTGCAGTGTTAATGATGAACCTTATGGACCTTAGAAAAATGACTGTGACTGGACCACTGAAAGGAGACCATGGTGACAGGAGAGATTGTACACAGGATGAGCTGACAGTTAACAGGATCACAGTTTTGGTGAGCTTTGGCAGTGGTAGTTCAAGGCAGACTTCACTGAATGCAGTAAGGATGAACAAACTGGTTTAAAGAGAAGACTACAAGATCAAATTTACCCAGAAATTTGAGAAGGAGAAGCTAAAGTCAGATGTATCAATATTACAGTAGAGTAACGGGAATTACAGAGGCATGAAGGAGGAATTGGCCAGAACTGATTGGAAAAGAACACTGGCAGGGATGACAGCAGAGCAGCAATGACTGGGATTTCTGGAAGCAATATGGAAGGCACAGGATATATACATCCCAAAGAGGAAGAAGTATTCTAAAGGAAAGATGACACAATCGTGGCTAACAGCAGAAGTCAAAGCCAACATAAAAGCCAAAGAGAAGGTATATAATAGAGAAAAACTGGTGGGCAGTTAGAGGATTTGGAAGCTTTTAAAAACCAACAGAAGGCAACTAAAAAGTCATTAAGGTGAAGATGGAATACAAAAGTAACCTAGCCAATAATACTAAAGAGGATACCAAATGTTTCTTCAGATACATAAAGTGTAAAAGAGAGGCGAGAGTGGATATCGGACCACTGGAAAATAATGCAAAAAATATTTGGCAGGGGGATGGGAACCGGAATGATAGAGCGGAGGAAGGGGAAAACAGAAGTAAATCTAAGATAGTGAGCAGTAAAGATGTCAGGAAAGACAGGCAGGTGATGGGGCAAATGTGTAGCCATTGGGATGAGTTGAAGTGCAATAAAGTTGCAGTGAAATCAAAGCAAAAAGTATCAAATACTGGTCTTAAGGTGCTGTATTTAAATGCGCGCAGCATAAGAAATAAGGTGGATGATCTTGTCGTACAGCTACAGATTGGCAGGTATGATACTGTGGCCATCACTGAGACCTGGCTAAAGGATGCATGTCTCTGGGAGCTGAACATCCAAGGATACACGGTGTATCAGAAGGATAGGAAGGTAGGCAGAGGGGGAGGCGTGGCTTTATTGGTAAGAAATGATATTAAATCATTAGAAAGAGGTGATATAGGATCGGAAGGTGCAGAATCTTTATGGGTTGAGCTAAGGAATAGCAGGGGTAAGAGGACCCTGATGGCAGTTATTTATAGGCCTCCAAACAGCTGCAGGGATGTGGACTACAAATTACAACTGGATATAGAAAAGGCTTGTCAGAAGGGCAGTGTTATGATAATTGTGGGGGATTTTAACATGCGAGTAGATTGGAAAAATCAGGTCGGCACTGGATCTCAAGAGAGAGAATTTGTAGAATGTCTGCGAGATGGCTTTTTAGAACAGCTTGTTGTTGAGCCCACTAGGGGATCGGCTGTACTGGATTGGGTATTGTGTAATGAACCGGAGGTGATTGGAGAGATTGAGGTGAAGGAACCCTTAGGAGGCAGTGATCATAACATGATTGAGTTCACTGTGAAATTAGAAAAAGAGAAGCCGAAATCTGATGTGTCAGTATTTCAGTGGAGTAAAGGAAATTACAGTAGCATGAGAGAGGAACTGGCCAAAATTGACTGGAAAGAGACACTGGCGGGAATGACGGCAGAGCAGCAGTGGCTGGAGTTTATGCGAGAAATGAGGAATGTGCAAGACAGGTATATTCCAAAATAGAAGAAATTTTCGAGTGGAAAAAGGATGCAACCGTGGTTGACAAGAGAAGTCAAAGCCAAAGTTAAAGCTAAGGAGAGGGCATACAAGGAAGCAAAAATTAGTGGGAAGACAGAGGATTGGGAAGTTTTTAAAACCTTACAAAAGGAAGCCAAGAAGGTCATTAAGAGAGAAAAGATTAACTATGAAAGGAAACTAGCAAATAATATCAAAGAGGATACTAAAAGCTTTTTCAAGTATATAAAGAGTAAAAGACAGGTGAGAGTAGATATAGGACCAATAGAAAATGATACTGGAGAAATTGTAATGGGAGATGAGGAGATGGCAGAGGAACTGAACAAGTATTTTGCATCAGTCTTCACTGAGGAAGACAGCAGGATACCGGACACTCAAGGGTGGCAGGGAAGAGAAGTGTGCGCAGTCACAATTATGACAGAGAAAGTACTCAGGAAGCTGAATAGTTTAAAGGTCGATAAATCTCCTGGAGCAGATGGAATGCACCCTCGTGTTCTGAAGGAAGTAGCTGTGGAGATTGCGGAGGCATTAGCGATGATCCTTCAAAAGTCGATAGATTCTGGCATGGTTCCGGAAGACTGGAAGATTGCAAATGTCACTCCGCTATTTAAGAAGGGACCAAGGAAGCAAAAAGGAAATTATAGACCTGTTAGCTTGACATCGGTGGTTGGGAAGTTGTTGGAGTCGATTGTCAAGGATGAGGTTACGGAGTACCTGGAGGCATATGACAAGATAGGCAGAACTCAGCATGGATTCCTTAAAGGAAATCCTGCCTGACAAACCTATTACAATTTTTTGAGGAAATTACCAGTAGGCTAGACAAGGGAGATGCAGTGGATGTTGTATATTTGGATTTTCAGAAGGCCTTTGACAAGGTGCCACACATGAGGCTGCTTAACAAGATAAGAGCCTATGGAATTACGGGAAAGTTACATACGTGGATAGAGCGTTGGCTGATTGGCAGGAAACAGAGAGTGGGAATAAAGGGATCCTGTTCTGGTTGGCTGCCGGTTACCAGTGGTGTTCCACAGGGGTCCGTGTTGGGGCCGCTTCTTTTTACATTGTACATCAATGATTTGGATTATGGAATAGATGGCTTTGTGGCTAAGTTTGCTGACGATACGAAGATAGTTGGAGGGGCCGGTAGTGCTGAGGAAACGGAGAGTCTGCAGAGAGACTTGGATAGATTGGAAGAATGGGCAGAGAAGCAGCAAGTGAAGTACAATGTTGGAAAGTGTATGGTTATGCACTTTGGCAGAAAAAATAAACGGGCAGACTATTATTTAAATGGGGAAAGAATTCAAAGTTCTGAGATGCAACGGGACTTGTGAGTCCTCGTACAGGATTCCCTTAAAGTTAACCTCCAGGTTGAGTCGGTAGTGAAGAAGGCGAATGCAATGTTGGCATTCATTTCTAGAGGAATAGAGTATAGGAGCAGGGTTGTGATGTTGAGGCTCTAGAAGGCACTGGTGAGACCTCACTTGGAGTACTGTGGGCAGTTTTGGTCTCCTTATTTAAGAAAGGATGTGCTGACGTTGGAGAGGGTACAGAGAAGATTCACTAGAATGATTCCGGGAATGAGAGGGTTAACATATGAGGAACGTTTGTCCGCTCTTGGATTGTATTCCTTGGAGTTTAGAAGAATGAGGGGGAACCTCATAGAAACATTTCGAATGTTGAAAGGCATGGACAGAGTGGATGTGGCAAAGTTGTTTCCCATGATGGGGGAGTCTAGTACGAGAGGGCATGACTTCAGGATTGAAGGGCACCCATCCAGAACAGAGATGCGAAGAAATTTTTTTAGCCAGAGGGTGGTGAATCTATGGAATTTGTTGCCATGGGCAGCAGTGGAGGCCAAGTCATTGGGTGTATTTAAGGCAGAGATTGACAGGTATCTGAGTAGCCAGGGCATCAAAGGTTATGATGAGAAGGCGGGGGAGTGGGACTAAATAGGATAAAATGGATCAGCTCATGATGGGAGAATGGATCAGCTCATGATAAAATGGCGGAGCAGACTCGATGGGCCGAATGGCCTACTTCTGCTCCTTTGTCTTATGGTCTTATGGTCTAATATCAAAGTGGATAGTCAAAGTTTTTTCAAGTATGTAAAAAATAAAAGAGAAATGAGAAGTAAGGTAGTGTTAGAGATTGTGGTGGCATTGGAAATGATCATTCAGAAATCATTGGGCTCTGGCATGGTGCCAGAGTCACTCCATTCTTTAAGAAAGGAGGAAGGCAGCAGAAAGAAAATTATGGACCAGATAGCCTGACCTCAGTGGTTGGGAAGATGTTAGAGTCAATTGTTAAGGATGAGGTGATAGAGTACTTGGTGACACAGGACAAGATAGTACAAAGTCAGCATGGTTTCCTTCAGGGAAAATCCTGCCTCTGTCATGGTCTGGTCCGTGAAGTCCGCATTCCGGTTCACAGTCCGGTCCATGGATTCAGGACTCCGGGTCTTCCAGCTGTCCCTTGTTTGGTTGAATTAATCATAGGCACCTGATTCCCATCTTGGGGCTTGGAATATAAGTAGCCTTGGGGTTGAGTGTGGGCTGCTGGTTTGTCTTATCAAGATCTCCTGGGAGTAACTTGCTGGTGGAAGGCTAGAGTGGCCACTTGTCATCTTTAGGCTGCATTGGAGAACCATTGCTTCATGGAGCCTTGCTGTCAGTAGTTGGATCTGTCATTGTGGTATGGATTTGGTTGTTTCCTGGGCCAGCTGAGTGGCTGCCAGCCACTCTGAGCTAGGTAGGGATCTGGCTGTTTTCATAGCCAGCTGAGGTTGCTGGCTGAACTGCAACTCCAAGCAACCCTGATGCAGAGATGGAACTGTCTGTTGTTCTTTGGTGTTTGTCTCTTCTTGCCCTTGCCTCTGTGGGGTAAGTCAGGCTGTTCTGCTGTTGCCCTGTGTGGGGTCTTGTCTTTGCCTCTGTTGGGTAAGTCTGGCCATTCTGCTGTTACCTGATGGATGGTCCTGTCCCACCTTGGTATGGAGAAGAAGTTAAGTCCCAGCTTGTCTAAGTATAAGTCCTGGCTCTATATCTATGTACTGTCCAGTCTTGTGTAGTGTTGTGTTAAAGATGAGTCCTGACTTTTTGAAGGATAAGTCCTGGTTCTATATTGATGTATGGTTCCCAGCCTGCCTCTGAGTGATCAGCCTCTGGCCCCAGCCTGACTCCTGCCTCTAGACCCCAGCCATGTCCTGTCCCATAGTCATGTCCATGCCTGGTTCTGGGGCCTGAGCCTGAGGCAAGATCCAGGTTCTGGGTCCTTGTTCAGTCTCTGGCTTGGGGTCTGAGCCCAAGTCTGTGTTCTTGTCCCTGGTCCTTGTCTGTATCCTGTCATGTCCCTAATCTAGTTAAGCCCTGTTCCTTGTACTTCAGTGTCTGTCTTGCTTTTGGGTCTGTTCCTAATGCCCCCATGGTGACAGCCTTATGAAATGTTTTGAGAGACTCGTACTGTCTTGTATTAAGTCTGCCATACCTGCTGACCTTGATAAATACCAGTTTGTGTATCGTGCAAACAGATCAACAGAGGATGCAGTCATCACAGCTCTCCACACAGCCCTTACAAACCTGGATCAGGGTAACACCTATGTAAGAATGCTGTTTGTGGACTACAGCTCAGCTTTTAATACAATCATGCCCTACAAACTGGTGCAGAAATTGAGTAACCTGGGCCTTGGCAGCTTACTGCTCATAGATACTGGATTTTCTGAGTAACAGACCCCAAAGTGTCAGGATGGGACAACACACATCTACTCTCATCCTGAACATCGGTACACCACAGGGGTGTGTTCTCAGCCCCATCCTCTTCTCTTTTTACCCATGACTGCTCTACCATTCACTCCACCAACACCATTGTCAAATTTGCTGATGATACCACCCTAATAGGTATCATATCAGACTGTGATGAGACAGCCTATAGGGAGGAGGTACAGCATTTGACAGAATGGTGTTGTCATAATAACCTGGACTTGAGCATCACAAAAACCAAGGAGCTGATAGTAGACTTTAGGAAATCAAAGCGTGTCGAGCACTCTGCTCTGCACATATATGGGAAAGAGGTGGAGAGAGTAGACAGTTACAAGTTCCTTGGGGTCCACATCTCAGCTGACCTCACCTGGACTGCCCATACCTCTTATCAGGTGGGGGAAGGCCCAACAGAGGCTCTACTTCCTAAGGAAGCTAAAGCACGCTCTCCTCCCTCATCACCTGCTGATCAACTTCTATTGGACAACTATAGAGAGCCTCCTGACGTATTGCTGTGCAGTGTGGTTTGCCAGCTGCACAGAACAGGAAGGACTTGCAGTGGCTGGTGAGGGTAGCAGAGTGGGTTATTGGCACAACATTACCCTCCCTCAGAGACACTTATACTGGCAGACTTCAAAAGAAGGCTACTTGTATTTCAAAGGATCCCACTCATCCTGGACATCACCTGTTTTCCCCTCTACCTTCTGGGAAGAGATACAGAGCATTAAGGACAAAAACAAAGAGACTCCTTAACAGCTTCTACCCACAAGCAGTGAAATGTATAACACCCCCTTCCCTTCTCCTGTCCCCCTCCTAAGATGGCAGCAGCTGAATGCATCACACTTCCAGGAATGGCAGGTGTGCAATAGTCCTACCCCCCCCCCCATCCATATTATTAATTTTGGATTGCACTCCTGAGGTTTTAGAGTTTATTTTATGTATATATTCTTTGTCATGCTGCAAAACGTTGAGCTGCTAAACTGTTTCATTGCTCCACAACAATGACAATAAAGATCTTCTAACCCTTTGGAATTCTTTGAGGAGATTACAAGTAGGATAGATAAAGGGGATGCAGTGAATGTTATATATTTGGACTTTTAGAAGGCCTTTGACAAGGTGCCTTGTATAAAATCATAAGGGTCATATATATGTTGAACATTCAGTCTTTTCCCAGGCTTGGAGGAATCAATAATGAGGGTGCTTAAGTTTGAACTGAAAAGGGAAAGATTTATTTGGAACCTGAGGGGCAACTACTTCATCCATTGGGTTGTCAATATATGGAATAAACTGCCAGAGGAAATTGCTGAAGCAGATACATTAACAATATTTAAAAGGTAATTGTTTTGGTACATAGCTGGGAAAGATGTAATGGGATATGAGCCGAACATGAGCAAATAGGACTAGTGTAGGTGGGGACTTTGATCAGCATGTACCTGTTGGGCCAATGGGCAGTATGACTCTGACTCAGATTATTCCTGTTTGTTTCTCTCCTATGCAAAGCTCTTCTTTGTCATGTACTTTTACTGGGCACCCAACATTTCTAGTTCCATTTCAGAAAAGACAACTCTGTAATCTTGCATCTTGCTGTGCACCCTTTCAAAGTTAACTCTCTCACAGTAGATGTTCCTTGCAGCTGCACTTCAGGATTCCACAAATATTCTGATCTCTGACAAGCAATTCATTCAAATCTGCAAAGTTGCAACTCCTGCCCCACAAAGAAAACACGAAAGGATTCTCCTTGCTTCACTTTGCAAGTAAAAACAGAAAACAGTCAACTGTTTGATATCCAGGAAGGTTGGAATGTGCTTAAAATTCATTCTTTAGAGTTTCATTTGAACACATTCTGGAGTGATATATTTCTCTCTCCCTTTACTCTGGTTTATTTGCAATAGCCAACTCAATCCACAGTGTGAACTTTCTTTCACTCTCTTTACACAATCTGACAACTTGAACAGCTTTGCTTGCTTCACTAAGTTCTCCCTCAAGAATCCCACAGCCCACTGTTTCTTGGTGAGTGCCAATTGTTGGCTCAATTGGACTAGGCTGCACCTGGCACTTGCTATTCCAAGCCAGGGATAATTTCAGCTGGCATTGTTAGCACCACATTTCAATGTCCCCTTAGCTATTCAATGTCACCCTCTAGGATACTGGAAATAGTTATCAATTTAAGGTATCCGCAAAGGTGGTTTATTTATGAAATTAACATAACCAGCCAATATCTTTACAATTGCTTTCTTTCCCAGTACTTGCTTCTGAAACATTCTGTGACTTGAAACTTTTGCAGTTCTTCCACATGGAACAATCCTCAAAGGCAATGAAAGTAATAATTATTCTCCTCAGAGATAGGGCAGTCTGTTACAACTAATTCTGTCAGCTACAGACACTGAGCCTCAGCTGGTGACATTGCACAACAGCCATTGGTAGCCCTACTTTGAATGCCTGGCTGTGTCACAGATGGATCAGAGGTCTAAATCAATTATTGTCTTTCACTTCTCTTACTTCATCCCTTAGTCCCATTTTGGTACATGGTCCTCAATTCTAGCCATCACCAAGTTTATAAAATCTTGCACAAGAAATTGACACAGTATTAGTGCATTGGTATACAAAACATGACTACTGTGTGTCACTTTCTAAGTCACACTACGCAACTTTCAGACAAAAGAGTGAAAACAAATCTTAAATTCCAACAAGGTTTGGGAACAGCTTCTTTCCAACTGTGATAAGACTGCTGAACGGATCCTGACCCGGATCTGGGCTGCATCCTCCAAATATCTGGACCTGCCTCTTGGTTTTTTTTGCATTACCTTATTTCCCATTTTTCTATTTTCTATTTATGATTTCTAATTTAAACTTTTAATATTTACTAATTTTAACTATTTTTAATATTTGTAATCCAGGGAGTGTGAAGCACAGAATCAAATATCACTGTGATGATTGTATGTTCTAGTACCAATTGTTTGGTGACAAAGTATAAAGTGTAAGTATAAGACCCCTGTTCATCTGCTCCTCACATTCACCCTCCTGTATTTTCCACCCCAGAAATATCTGAGCAGCTGACCATGTTGACTGAGAGATTTTGAAGGTCTTTTTACTTACTTCAGTCCATGGCATGTTGACATGGCCACAAATGAGTTTGAAAGACCTCTGATTTTCCCATGGTAGTAACAATGTTCACCATCCTAAAAGTGAACAACAGTGAGATTAGTGTTACGCCATGTACTGCTTCTTCACTGTGCATTAAACTAGCGTGCAAGGTTCATAGTTGGCTATCTAAAGCTCCACATGTAACAGCAGGCCACTTTTTTAAGCCACTGGTATCAAAGCAGAAGATTTCCCGGTGAAGACCAATTTCATTGCTGCTGTGTTGATGCAGATTCCAGAACAACATATACCACAAATGGTCACAGATCAGAAATGTTTAGAAAGTTAATCTAAAAAGAAATTGGAGTGATGGATAGATTAAAAGGTAGAAATGTTTACAAAATAATGAAGCACCAGCACAATTCAATATCACTCTCAGTTTTCTCCACAACAGAAAGACCTATACTATGACTGTTTGTAAGTTGCCTGATTAGTAATATTTAGTTGAAACACTCTCCCTAATCTCCACATTAAGTCACTGATTGAATAATTAGCAGAGACAAAGGATATATAAATTCTCTATCTGGTGGGAGTTGGAGGTTGATAGGTGGGGACACAGGGAATGAAACTGACCCATGACATAGCCAATTTTACACATTGCACCCATTACTTTTCACTGACTCCAAAGGAACTTTACACTTGCTTTAAACAGATTTCATCAAATTGATGCAAACAACTATTCACTGTGATTAAGCTTCATAGCTCCTGCAAGCATTGTCTGAGAAGAATTCGCTTTGTGGGAAGTCTGTGAGACCGTCAACATTAACCTCTGAAGACTCTTTAAGACTGATGTCTTAGGACTAGGTTGATGACGTTATTTGAATGCTTTAGGTAGTGGCTAGCCCAACAGTCATAGGTGTCTCAAACATCTTTTCAGGGCCTCACTTAGATAATGATATCATCTAACATGCTTGGAGCAGGGGTGTTGCTGCAACATCTTGTTCCTATCTCTCTAATGAAATGGGTTGTTCATTATGTTGATAACATGCAATGACAGATATTTAGTCCTTTCTGATGATACAACTATAATATGAACTCCTTCCATCTGAGAAGATGCAGCTCAATGCTGATTCTGAAGAAAAGGCAGTGACTTGTGGCAGTTTGGTGCTCATAGTAGTGGCCAATCAGCATTTGGGATAGATTGATGAGGTAAGGCAGGGGCAAGAAGAGTGGCTACTGTACGAGCGGCCCTCATTAGAGTGGTCAGAGTAGGGTCTTTGAAACATAGAAAATCTACTGCACAATACAGGCCCTTTGGCCCACAAAGCTGTGCAAAACATGTCCTTACCTCAGAAATTACCTAGGGTTACCCATAGCCCTCTACTTTATTAAGCTCCATGTATCTATCCAAGAGTCTCTTAAAAGACCTCATTGTATCTGCCTCCACCACCGTCGCCGGCAGCTCATTCCACACACTCACCACTCTCTGTGTAAAAAAAGCTTACCTCTGACATCTCCTGTGTACCTACTTCCAAGCACCTTAAAACTGTGTCCTCTCGTGCTAGCCATCTCAGCCCTGGGAAAAAGCCTCTGACTATCCACATGATCCATGCCTCTCATCATCTTGTACACCTCTATCTTGAGGCTTTAGCTCTTCGAGGCTTGAGTGAGAGAAGGCCAAAAAAAGCAGTAGGGTAGAGTTTTTTCTCTCCCACAGTTTAGTGTTTTTTCTTCTTTATATTTGCTCAGTTAGGAACAGTAGAGATGCCAGGCAGGATAGTGGACTGCTCGTCTTCTGAGATGTGGGAAGACAGAGAGACCTCCAGTGTCCCTGACGACTACACCTGCAAGAAGTGCATCCAGCTGCAGCAATGTGTTAAGGATTTGGAGCTGGAACTGGATGAACTCCAGATAATTCAGGAGGCTGAGGGGATGATAGATGGGACAGATAGAGAGGTAGTTACACCCAAGGTGCTGGATACAGGAAACAGAGTGACAGTCAGGAAGGGAAAAGGGATTAAGGAACCAGTGCAGAGTATTCCTGTAGTTATTCCCCTCAACAACAGGTATATCAATTTGGATACTGTCGGGGGGATGGCCTACAAGAGGAAAGTCACAGTGGTCGGGTCATAGGCACTGAGTCTGCCTCTGTGACTCATGTAGGAAGTGGGGAGAAGAGGCATGCTTTGGTAAGGAATTCATAAATTAGGGGTCCAGACAGGAGGTTCCGTGGGCAAGAATGAGATTCCCAGATGATATATTGCCTCCTGGGTGCCAGGGTCCGTGACATCTCAGATCAAGTCCTCAGCATTCTTTAGTGAGAGCGTGAACAGCCAGAGGTCGTGGTCCATGTAGGTACCAATGACAAGGGTAGGATGAGTGACAAGGTTCTGCATAGGGGTTTCAGGGTGTTAGGTGCTGAGTTAAAGAGCAGGATCGCCAGGGTTGTGATCTCAGGATTGCTACCCATGCTATGTGCTAATGAGACCAGGATGAGGAAAATCATACAATTTAACACATGGCTAAGAAGAGGGGGGAGGAGGGAGGGATAAGATTTTTGGATCATTGGGCACTCTTCCAGGAAAGGTGGGACCTATACAGAATGGATGGTTTGCACCTGAACTGGAAAGAGGCTCGTATCCTAGCAGGAAGATTTGTTAATGCTGCACAGGGGTGGTTTGGGGGGGAGGTGAGGGGGTTTAAGTAACAGTCACAGGGTGATGTGAACCAGACTGCTAAACAGATAATGGAGAGGTTGTAGAGAGAGATGTTGTTAAGACCTCGGACAAAGTAAGGAATCAAAAAGTTGAGGATGGTGTGAATAGTGTCTTGAGCTGTGTATATTTCCACAAGACCATAAGACACAGGAGCAGAATTAAGCCATTCAGCCCATCGAGTCTGCTCCACCATTCCATCATGGCTGATCCTGGATCACACTCAACTCCATACACCTGCCTTCTCACCACATCCTTTGATGCCCTGACTGATCAGGAAACAATCAACTTCCACATGAAATATACCCTCTGACTTGTCCTCCATGTAGCAGAGCATCCCACAGATTCAATAATCTCTGCCAAAAAAAATCCTCCTTATCTCTGTTCTAAAAGGTCACCCCTTAATTTTGAGGGTGTGCCCTCTAGTTCTGGATACCCCCACCATAGGAAACATCCTCTCCACATACCTTATCTAGACCTTTCAACATTCAGTAGGTTTCAAAGAGATCCTCACAATTTCTTACAAATTCCGGTGAGTTATAGGCCCAAAGCTGCCGAACGCTCCTTATTGCAGAGGTCCGATCAGCGGCGGGAGCAGAGCACTGCAAACTAAATAAAAGTACAGGAGGGACAAGCAGGGCAGCAAATATCGGGAGTAGGCCAGTAGCAAGAGTAGAAGCGTCAGGCTTTAGCTCAAAGGAGGCTTCAGCTTGGAGAAGGTGTTGGCTCTGGCTAAGTTTCTGTTAAGGTTTTCTTACTGTACCTAGTGTAGTAAATGGCTGTTGTGTGTTCTTCATGCTGGAAGTTGGAGTCATGGGAGACCCAGAGTCTCCAGAGAAACTACATCTGCATGAAGTGCATCCAGCTGCAGCTCCGTGAAGACTGTTAGGGATCTGGAGCAGCAGCTGGATGACCTTCAGCTTGTGGAGGAGAGTGAGGAGATCATCGATCAGAGTTACAGGAAAGGAGTCATCCCGAAGTTGCAGGAAGTGAGTAGCTGGGTGACTGTCAGGAGAAATGGAAATAGGCGGTTAGCGCCGAACACCCCTGTGGCCATTCCCGTCAATAATAAATATATTATTTTGGATACTGCTGTGGGGGATGACCTCCAGGGAGAATGCCATGGCGACTGGGTTACAGGCACTGAGCATGGGGCTGTGATGTCGAAGGGAAAGAGAGAGAAGAAGGGAGCAATAGTGATAAGGGACTCGATAGTGAGGGGAACAGACAGGAGATTCAGTGGACGTGAACAGGACACCCGGATAGTGTATGTTGCCTCCCAGGTTGCCAGAGTTGGGGAAGTCTCAGGTCATGTCCACAACATTTTGGAGAGCGTAGGCAAACAGTCAGATGTCTTGGTACATATTGGTAGCAGCGACATGGGAAGGAAAAGCAAAGAGGGCCTGAAAAGAGAATTGAGAGAATAAGGTAGAAAGCTGAGAAGCAGGACCTCCAGGGTAGTAATTTCTGGATTGCTGCCAGTGCCACATGCCAGTGAGGGTAGAATCAGGATGATTCAGCAGATAAATGCGAGGTTGAGAAGCTGGTGCAAGGGTCAGGGCTTCAGGTTCCTGGATCATTGGGATCTCTTCCGGGGGAGGTATGACCTGTTGAAAAGTGACAGGTTGCACCTGAAGCCGAGAGGACAAATATCCTTGCGGGCAGGTTTGTTGGAGTTGTTGGAGCTGTTGGTGAGGGTTTAAACTAATTTGGCAGGGAAATGGGAACCTGAGTGATGGGACTCAGGATAGGACGGATGGTAAAAAAGTAAAGATAGCGTGCAGTCAGGTTGTCAGGAAGGGCAGGCAGGTAATGGGACATAGCTGTACCCAACATGGTGAGTATCAGTGCATTAGGGATGCAGAATCAAAAAGGTTAGCAAATACAGTACTCAAAGTGTTGTACCTCAATGTACGAAGTATAAGAAATGACATGGATGATCTTGTTGCACTAGTACAGATTGTCAGGTATGATGTTGTAGCCATCACTGAATCGTGGCTGAAGGGAGCTGAATGTCCAAGGTTACACATTGTATCAGAGGGATAGGAAGGTAGGCAGAGGGGGTGGTGTGGCTCTGCTGGTAAAGAATGGCATCAAATCACTAGAAAGATTTGGCATATGATCAGAAGATGTTGAATCCTTGTCAGTTGAGTTAAGAAACTGCAAGGGTAAAGGGACGTTGATGGCAGTCATATACAGGCCTCCAAACAATGGCTGGGAGGTGGACCACAGATTACAACAGGAAATAGAAAGTTGTGTCAAAAGGGCAATGTTATGATAGTCATGAGAGATTTTAACATGCAGGTCAATTGGGAAAATCAGGTTGGTAATGCTTCTCAAGAGAGTGAGTTTGTTGAATGCCAAAGAGATGGCTTTTCAGAGCAGTTTCTCATTGAGCCTACTGGGGGATCAGCTAAACTGGATTGGGTTTATGTAATGAATCTGAGGCAATTAGGGAGCTTAAGGTAAAAGAACCCTTAGGAACCATCGATCACAATTTGATTGAGTTCAGCTTGAAATTTAAGAGGGAGAAAGTAAAGTCTGATGTAGCAGTATTTCAGTGTAATAAAGGAATTTACAGTGGTATAAGAGAGGAGTTGGCCAAAGTAAATTGGAAGGAGCTGCTGGCAGGGATGTCAGCAGAGCAGCAATGGCGTGCGTTTCTGGGGAAAATGAGGAAGGTGCAGGACATGTGTATTCCAAAAATGAAGAAATACTCAAACGGCAAAATAGTACAACCATGGCTGACAAGGGAAGTCAAAGCTAATGTAAAAACAAAAGAAAGGGCATACAACAAAGCAAAAATTAATGGGAAGATTGGGAAGTTTTTAGAAAACTTTCAGAGAGCAACTAATAAAATCATTAGAAGAGAAAAGATGAAATATGAAAGTAAGCGAGCAAGTAATATCACAGTGGATAGTAAAAGTTCTTTCAAGTATGTAAAAAATAAAAGATGAGAGTGGATAAAGGACTGCTAGAAAATGAGGCAGGAGAAGTAATAATGGGGGACAAGGAGATGGCAGATGAACTAAATGGGTATTTTGCATCAGTCTTCTCTGTGGAAGACACCAGCAGTATGCCTGATGTTGTAGTGTGTGAAGGAAGAGAAGCGGGTGCAGTTACTATTACAAGAGAGAAGGTGCTCAAAAAGCTGAAAGACCTAAAGATACATAAGTCACCTGGACAAGATGAACTGCACCCTAGGGTTCTACAACAGGTAGCGTGAGAGATTGTGGTGGCATTAGTAATGATCTTGCAAAAATCATTGGACTCTGGCCTGGAAAATTGCAAATATTACTCCACTCTTTAAGAAAGGCGGAAGGCAACAGAAAGGAACTTATAGACCAGTTAGCCTGACCTCAGTGGTTGGGAAGATGTTGGAGTCAATTGTTCAGGTTAAGATGATGGAATACTTGGTGACACTGGACAAGATAGGACAAAGTCAGCATGGTTTCTGACTTTGTCCTATCTTGGACAAACTTACCTGACAAACTTGTTGGATTTTTTTCAGTAGAGTACAAGCAGGATAGATAAGGAGGATGTAGTGGATGTTGTATATTTGGACCTTCAGAAGGCCTTTGACAAGGTGCCACACATGAGGCTGCTTACCAAGTTAAGAGCCCATAGTATTACAGGAAAGTTACTAACATGGTTAGAGCATTGGCTGATTGGCAGGAGCCAGTGAGTGGGAATAAAAGGATCCTTTCCCTGGTTGCCTGCCGGTGACTGGTGGTGTTCCGCAGGGATCGGTGTTGGGACCGGTTTTTTTTTGTGTCGTATATAAATGATTTAGATGATGAAATAGATGGCTTCGTTGCCAAGTTTGCAGATGATATGAAGGTTGGTGGAGGGACAGGTAGTGTTGAGGAAACAGGTAGGATGCAAAAGGACTTAGACAGATTAGGAAGATGGGCAAGAAAGTCGCAAATGAAATATAATGTTGGAAAATGCACGATCATGCACTTTGGTAGTCGAAATAAATGTGCGGACTATTTTATTTTCTAAACGGGGAGAAAATCCAAAAATCTGAGCTGCAAAGGGACTTGGGAGTCCTTGTGCAGAACACCCTAAAGGTTAACTAGCAGGTTGAGTCAGTGATGTGGAAGGCAAATGCAATGTTAGCATTCATTTCAAGAGGTCTAGAATAAAAGAGCAGGGATGTGATGCTGAGGCATTAGAAGGCACTGGTGAGGCCTCACTTTGAGTATTGTGAACAGTTTTGGGCCCCTCATCTTATAAAAGATGTGCTGGCACTGGAGAGGGTCCAGAGGAGGTTCACAAGGATGATTCCAGGAATGAAAGAGTTATCACACGAGGAATGTTTGATGGCTCTGGGTCTGTACTCGCTGGAATTTAGAAAGGATGAGGGAGGATCTCATTGAAACCTTTTGAGTGTTGAAAGACCTAGACAGAGCAGATGTGGAAAGGATGTTTCCCATGGTGGGAGACTCTAGGGGAAGAGTGTACAAACTCAAGATAGCGGTATGTTCATTTAAAACAGAGATGCGGAGAAATTTCTTTCGACAGAGGGTGACGAATTTGTGGAATTTGTTGCCACATGTAGCTGTGAAGGTCAGGTTGTTAAGTGTATTTGAGGCAGAGATTGACAGGTTCTTGATTGGACATGGCATCAAAGGTTATGGGGAGAAGGCCGAGGAATGGGGCTGAGGAGGGGGAAAACAAAAGGATCAGCCATTATTGAATGGCGGAGCACACTCGATGGGCCAAACGGCGTCATTTCTGCTCCTATGTCGTGTAGCCTTTTGGTCTTGTATGTTAACCCCTTCATTCCTAGAATCATTCTTGTGAACCACCTCTGGACTCTCTACAATGACAGCACATTTTTTCTGAGGTATGGGGCCCAAAAATGTTGATAATACTCCAAATGTGGCCTAACTAGTGTCTTATAAAGCCTCAGCATTATCTCCTTGCTTTTACATTCTATTCCCCTTGAAATAAATGCCAACATTGCATTTGCCTTCTTCACCACAGACTCAGCCTGTAAAATTATCCTTCTGGGAGTCTTGCACGAGGACTCCAAAGTCCTTCTGCACCTCTGATGTTTGAACCTTCTCCCCATTTCGATAATAGTCTGCTCTACTGTTAATTTTACCAAAATGCGTTATCATACATTTCCCAGCACTGTATTCCATCTGCCACATTTTCATATGAAGAGCATTTGATGGCTCAGGGACTGAATTCACTAGAATTCAGAAGAATGGGGGGGGATGATCTAAGCCAATTTACAAACTCATCCTGAATGCCGAGCGACTGAACCTTCTTGACCAAACTCCCACGTGGGACCTTGTCAAAAACCTTGCTAAGGTCCATGTAGACAACATCCACTGCCTTACCTTCATCAAGTTTCCTGGCAAATTCCTTGAAAAACTCTACAAGATTGGTTAGACATGTCCTGTCACGCACAAAGCCTTGCTGACTATCCTTAATCATCCACGTCTATCCAAATACTTATATAACCGGTCCCTTATTGTACCTTCCAGTAACTTTCCCACTACTGATTTCAGGTTCACCAGTCTATAATTTCCTTGTTTTTATTTTTAGAGCCTTTCTTAAACAATAGAACAACATTGGCTATCCTCCAATCGTCTGACACTTCACCTGTTACTAAGGAAGATTTAAATATCTATACTAGGGCCCCACCAATTTCTACACTTGCCTACCACAAGGTCAGAGGGAACACTTTGGCAAGGACTGAGGATTTATCCACCATAGTTTGCCTCAACACAGCAAACATCTCCTCATTATTCTGTACACGGTCCATGAAGTTGATGCCACTTTGCCTCACTTCTCTGGACTCTGTATCCATCTCCTGAGTAAATACAGATATAAAAAATCCATTTCAGATGTTCCCCATCTCCTCTGGCTCCATGCATGGATTACCATTCTGGTCTTCCAGAGGACCAATTTTACCCCTTGCAATTCTTTTGCTCGTAACATACCTGTAGAATCCCTTATGATTCTCCTTCACCTTGTCTGCTCATGTCTTCATTTAGCCCTCCTGCTTTCTTTGCTAAGTGTTCTCTTGCTTTCCCTGTGCTCCACAAACACCTCCTCTTTTCCTTCCTGCCGATACCTGCAATACACCCCCTTTATTTTCTTAATCAGGATTTCAATATCTCTTGAACACCAAGGTTCCCAAAACCTGTTATCTTTGCCTTTTATTCTGACAGGCATATACAAGCTTTGTACGGTCAGAATTTAACCTTTGAAGGCCTCCCACTTACCAAGTATACCTTTGCTAGAAATTAGCCTGTCCCAATCCACACTTGCCAGATTCTTTCTGATACCATTCAAATTGGCCTTTCTCCAATTTAGAATCTCAACCAGTGGACCAGACCTATCTTTTGGTATATTTCCTTTGAAACTAATGGCATTGTGATCACTAGATGCAAAGTGTTGCCCTACACAAACTTTTGTCACCTGCCCTGTCTCATTTCCTAATAGCAGATCTCCTATCTCACTCTGTTATTGGGTCTGCTATGTACTGATGAAAGAAACTTTCCTGAACACATTTGACAAACTCTACCCCATCTAGTCCTTTTACAGTATGGGAGTCCCAGTCAACATGTGTAATACGAATAAACTCGTAGGCTTCCAACCGGGTACAAATATCGATTATAACTGACAAACTCTGCCATCTTCTTCAGAGATGATGCCTGGACATGTCTAATCCGATGGTGTTTACACCCCCGTCATCCATCCCTCCTGATTGGTTTGTCCTCATCCAATCAGGTTTCCACACTCATCCTTGTTTACAATTGATTTCCAGTTCTTACTTAGAGCGAGACCTTTGTCTTTGTTTAAATTCTTTTCCTCTAGTTTTATTTCAATGGCTTCCTTCATCAGGCAGTCCCAAAAGCTATTGGCGTGGCACAGGTTTGTGCCATCAAAGTCATTGTGAATGCAATGTTCTGCTACCGCTGATTTCTGCGGGTAACCCAAACAGATACACCTCCTGTGCTCCTTGATGAAGGTTTCCACCATGCGTTCCATCTGGCCAATATACGCTGCTCCGTATTTACAGGGAATCCTGTAAACACCAGCCTACCCGAGTTCCAGGTCATCTTTGACTGCATTCACAATCGTATAGGATTGACTTCAACAGCACAAAACTGCTTTGCCATGCCAATGGCATTTGGGATGGCCTAGTAAAGGCTGTAAAAGGGAGGTGAGAGTTGATATTGGACCACAAGAAAATGATGTTGGTGAGGTAGTAATGGGGGACAAAGAAATGGCAGATGTACTTAATGAGTGCTTTGCATCAATCTTCACTGTGGAACACTAGCAGTGTGCTAGAGGTCTGTGAGTGTCAAGGAGTGCCATTGCTATTACAAAGGAAAATGTGCTAGGCAAACTCAAAGGTGGATAAGTCACCTGGACCAGATGGACTATGTCCCAGAGTCCCGAGAGAGGTTGCTGAAGAGATAACGGATGCATTGGCCACGATCTTTCATGAATCATTTGTTTCTGGCATGGTCCCAGAGGACTGGAAGATTACACGTGTCACGCCACTCTTAAGAAGGGATGAAAGGAAATCATAGGCCAGTTAAGCCTAACCTCAGTGGTTGGGAAAGTGTTGAAGGCTATTATTCAGGATGAAGTTTCAGAGTACTTGGAGACTAATGATAAAATAAGTCAAAGTCAGGATGGTTTCTGTGATGGGGAAATCTTGCCTGACAAATCTGTTGGAGTTCTTTGAGGAAGTAACAAGCAGGGTGGACAAAGGAGAGGCAGTGGATGTCATTTACTTGGATTTTCAGAAGGTATTTGATAAGGTGTCACACATTTATGTTACGATTTATGTCAATGATTTAGAGAAAGGCATTGTGAATAACATCAGCAAGTTTGCTGATGATACTAAGCTGGGTGGCAGTGTGACATGTGATGAGGATGTTAGGAGAATTCAAGGTGACTTGGATTGGCTGGGTAAGTGGGCAGAAACTTGGCAGATGGCATTTAATGTGAATAAGTGTGAGGTTATTCACTTTGGGAGCAAGAACAGGAAGGCAGATTATTATCTGAACGGTGTAGAGTTAGGTAAGGGAGAAATACAAAGAGATCTAGGAGTACTTGTTCATCAGTCTCTGAAGGTGAATGAGCAAGTGCAGCAGGCAGTGAAGAAGGCTAATGGGATGTTGGCCTTTATTACAAAGGGAATTAAGTACAAGAGCAAGGAAATCCTTTTGCATTTGTACAGGTCGTTGGTGAGACCACACCTGGAGTATTGTGTGCAGTTTTGGTCTCCAGGGTTAAGGAAGGACATCCGGGCTGTGGAGGAGGTGCAGCGTAGGTTCACTAGGTTAATTCCTGGGATGTCCGGACTGTCTTACGCAGAGAGGTTCGAGAGACTGGGCTTGTACATGCTGGAATTAAGGAGATTGAGGGGGGATCTGATTGAGACATATAAGATTATTAAGGGATTGGACAAGATAGAGGCAGGAAATATGTTCCAGATGCTGGGAGAGTCCAGTACCAGAGGGCATGGTTTAAGAATAAGGGGTAGGTCATTTAGGACAGAGTTGAGGAGGAACTTGTTCTCCCAGAGAGTTGTGGAGGTGTGGAACGCGCTGCCTCAGAAGGCAGTGGAGGCCAATTCTCTGGATGCTTTCAAGAAGGAGCTAGATAAGTATCTTATGGATAGGGGAATCAAGGGTTATGGGACAAGTCAGGAACGGGGTATTGATAGTAGATGATCAGCCATGATCTCAGGATGGTGGTGCAGGCTCGAAGGGCCGAATGGTCTACTTCTGCACCTATTGTCTATTGTCTATTAACAAGATAAAATCCTATGGCGTTACAGGAAAGATACCGGCATGCATAGCGGAATGGCTGACAGGTAGGAGGCAGCAAGAGGGATCAAAAGAAGCTTTTTCTGGTTGGTCAGTGTGTCTCTTCTGCCCTCCTCCCTTCTAAGTCACAGAGGCAGACTCAATGACAGTCCCAGCCACTGTGAATCGCCTCTGTTAGGTCATTTCCTCCAACAGTATCCGAAGTGATATATCTATTGATGAGGGGGATGGCCACAGGAGTACTCTACACTGACTCCTTAACCCTTTTCCCTCCCTGTCTCCCAGTTTCCTGTGTCCTGCACCTTGGGTGTAACTACCTCTCTATTTGTCCCACCTATCACCCCAACAACTTCCTGAATTATCTGGAGTTCATCCAGTTCCAGCTCCAAATCCTTAACGTGGTTTGCTAGAAGCTGAGGCTGGATGCACTTCTCGCAGTTGTAGATAATGTAGGTCTCCCTGCCTTCACACATCCCACAAGAGCAGCATTGCACTACCTGGCCTGTCATCTCTACCTAGATGAGCAGATATGAAAAAGAGAATGAAAAAACCTGAGCTTTTCTTTCCTTTGCTTTCTCTTAGTGAAGCCTCTCCATGGAAGCCTCGAAGAGCTTAATATCACCACTCTGTCTACGTCCACTCAGATCCACTGTGCTTGCCCCTGCTTTCCTTTCATTTGATCTTGCTAATTAATCTCAAACGCCAGTTGGCTGCTGGTCAAAGCTCTGTTACGCTGCCATGAATCGCTCCTGCATTTTATCCTCGGGCAGTGGACCTGATTGAAGACCCCTTCTCTCTAAACTCCCTGAACTCGCTATGTAGAGTTTCATCACTTGTCCTACCCCTGTCATTGGTACTTACATGGACCATGACTTCACCCCACCATTCAAGAAGGTTGAGGACTCAATCTGAAATATCCCAGACCCTGGCACCTGGGAGGTAACAGACCATCCAGGAATCTCGTTCTTGTCCACAGAACCCTAACCATTCCCCTAACTGATGAATTCCTTATCAAATAGCATGCCTCTTCTTCCCCCTTCCCTTCTGAGTCACAGAGGCAGACTCAGTGCCAGACACCTGACCACTGTGAATCTCCTCCCAACAGTATCCAAAGTGATATATCTATTGATGAGGGGGATGGCCACAGGAGTACTCTACACTGACTCCTTAACCTCTTTCCCCTTCCTGACTGTCATCCAGTTTCCTGTGTCCCGCACCTCGGGTGTAACTACCTCTCTATATGTCCTATCTATCACCCCCTCAGCCTCCCGAATGATCCAGAGTTCATCCATTTGCAGCTCCAGCTCCTTAACGTGGTTTGTTAGAAGCTGCTGCTGGATGCACTTCTTGCAGTTGTAATTTATTTCTGATTCATGTTCATCATCTAACAAACACTTCCATAAGATGTATTTCAGATACTATACATATATATCATATAGTCATATTTGCCACAAATTTCCACGTAATATTTATCTAAGGTGTACACTTATAGAAAAGAGGAAAGAAAGAACAAGCAAAAGGAGAAAACCATGTACAAGTAGGGAGTGATCTTTTTTTACAAGATATTCATTGATTTGTGAGAATAAAATCAGGCCTATGAGGTGTTATGCAGTTAAACCATTTTTCCCAGTATCAATCAAATTGTTCCAACTTATGATTAACAGATGCTGTTATCTTCTCCATTTTGTAAATATCCATTGTAATTTCCATCCATGCGTTTAAAGTTGGGCTCTCCTGTGATAACCATTTCCTGGTAAGGGTCTTTTTACCAGCCACCAGCAGTATATTCATTAAATATTTATCTCTTTTCAACCATTCTTGAGCTATATACCCAAAATATATGGTCTTACTTTCTAAGGGTATTTCACATTTAAAGATGTCTTGTAGGGCATTATGTATCCCACTCCAATAGTCTTTGATAACAGGGCATTCCCAGAAAATATGATAATGGTTTGCATTTTGATTTCCACCATTTCTCAAGCAGACAGGGAGGTTACTATCATAATGGGATTTCTGAGAGGGTGTAATAAAATATCTTATCAAGTTTTTCCATCCAAAACTCCCTCCATTTCTGTGAACTGGTACACTTCCATTCATAACTCCATATTATTGTCCATTCTTCCTCAGATATAATTATTCCTCCTTCCTTCTCCCATTTTGTTTTAATCTATGAAGTTGAATGTATTTTAAGACTTGACAAACCTTTATACATGCTTGAAATTATTCTACTACCGTTGTCTGAATTATATGCTTTTCTAAATAGCTCTATCAGACATGCACTTGCCTTGGTTTGCCTTGCACTCTAGGCCTTTTACCTTGCCATATATATCTTGATAACATTTTATTTCATTCATTGAATTGATTTTGGTTCATCTCTACTGGTAGGGTCTGAAAGATATAGTAGTCTGGGCAGTATATTCACTTTTAATAGATTCAATCCTTGAAATGAGACTAAAAAAAGGAATTAGGTTCCATCTTGTTACATCTTCCTTAATTTTTTATATATAGGTGGATAATTGCATTCTGATAATTTTGCCAAATCTTTTGGCATAATGATGCCCAAATATTTGAAAGACTCTGAAGGATATCTACTCTGAAGGATATCTACTTTCAATTTCTCTTGGTGGGCTATAGTTATATGAAAGTAATTGGGTTTTATCTATGTTGATCTTGTATCCTGATAATTGACCATATTGTTCAAAGGATTGCATCAATTTAGGTAAAGAGTATGTTGGTTGTCCTAGATAGATCAAAATGTCATCCGTGTAACAGGCCAATTTATGCTCTGTCCCTTTAATAGTAATTCCCCTGATATCTTCATTTTGTCTGATGTATTGAGCTAATGGTTCCAGATATAATGCGAAGAGTAGCGGTGACCATGCACAACCCTGTCTCGTGCCCCTTTCTAGGGTAAAACTGTTAGATAAATATCCATTGAATTAATCCTAGCAGTAGGATTGTCATATAGTGCTTGTATAGTTTTAATAATTGTGTCATGTAGACCAAATCTATGTAAAACTCTGTAAAGAAAATTCCAATTAACGGAATCAAATGCCTTTTCAGCGTCCACGCTTATCACTATTGCTTCAATTTCATTTTTTTTATATGATCCATAATGTGAAGTGTCCTTCATGTGTTGTCTTGTGTTTGGCGTTGTTGTATAAAACCTGTCTGATCATTAAGTATCGGTGTGGGTAGAAACTCTTCTAATCGTTTGGCCATGTTGGAGGTAAATAATCTGTAATCCACATTAAGAACAGATATTGGTCTAAATGACCTACATTCCATTTTATCCTGCCTTCTTTTGGTATAGCTGAGATTATCGTCTCCTTCCAGCTGGGTGGAATTTGCGCCTTTTTGATAGCCCAGTTCAGTGTGGGGAGTAAAACAGGAATTAACTCATTTCTAAACTCTTTATACCACTCTGCCGTATATCCAACTGATCCTGGCGACTTGTTTAATTTAAGCCTACTAATTGCAGTTTTTAGTTCAGCTTCAGTTGTGTCAGCAGTCATCGTTCTATTTTGTTCTTCGCTTAAAGTGGGTAACTCTGAAGAATTCAGCAAGGTGTCAATTTGGGTTATGCTTCCTCCTGGAACTTTGGAATATGTAATCTAATGGCTCCGTCTGTCTAAGTAGACAATGGATGCGCCCTGTTTTCCGGGGCGCAGACCTGGGTGATGAATATGGAGATCCTGGGCTGCCCAGACGTCAAGATCCTCCTCTCGGCCTCGCGGATGTGGTCCAAAGGAATGCGAAGCAGTACATTTGGCATCAGCTTGGCTGCAGGAGCTGCCGGGAGGTGACGTGATATGTCATCCAACCGCCTTAGGGGCTCCACTCCGGATTTGTGTAGGGTTTACTCCTCCTCCTTCTCTTCTCCCCAAGATGCCCACAAGGCAGTGGGATCCGTAACCCTGGATAAAGCTTCTTGAATTTCATTTAGCTTATTTTTTTTATCACTTTTGTTCTTGGATCCCTAATTCTATGAATCGTATTTTCTGTTATCTTTTTTTTTTCAGTTTCCATGCCAGTATTTTCATAGATTTAGATCCACTTTCATAGTGTCTCTGTTTCAGAAACATTAAATTTTTCCTGATTTCTTGTGTAGCCAAACTATTAATTTCATTCCTATTTTTTAAAACTTTCCTCCAATGTATCCTGTGCCAAACTCAATTTGTGTTTTTTTTCTAGTTCCTTCAGCTTATTTTGTAATTCCTCTAATATTTTCTTCCTTTTTTTTCTTATATGAAGATATCGCTATAATTTTCCCTCTTAAGACGGCCTTCAGAGTATCCCATAGAATGGGAGGTGAAACCTCTCCATTATCATTGAATTCTAAGTAAGGACAAATTTCTTTTTTAATTTGTTCCTTAAAATAGGGATCATTGAGTAGAGTTGAATTTAGTTTCCAAATAGTATTCTTTGGTTGTAGGTCAAAATCAACAGATAAATATATAGGTGCATGGTCACTTACGTCTATTGTCCCAATTCCACAGGCGATTATTTTGTGTCTACATTTTCCACATGTTATGAAATAGTCTATTTTTCTATATACGGAATGCGGGGCAGAATAATGAGTGTAATCCCTTCTGTCGGGGCAAAGGTCCCTGCATATATCAGTTAGACCAACATTCTCAAAAAGTGTGTTAACTTTCTTATGGTTTCATAGGTTTTTCTATTGGAAGAGTCTAACTTTGGTTTTAATTGTAAATTTAAGTCTCCCCCACATATCAAGAGACCTTCTGTTTCCGTTACCATAATATTAGTAATTTTCTGGAAGAAACTAATATCACTTCCTGGGGGTGCGTATACATTCAATAAAGTAACTGGATTTCCATCTATATTCCCCCTTACCAGAATATATCTGCCCTCCTTATCTCCCATTTCGAATACCTTTTCAAAACTTAGCTTACTTGAGATGAGAATAACAACTCCTCTCCTATGTCCTGATTTATGAGGAGAAAAACCAATTAGTGAAGCCCATTCTCTTTAATTTTCCATGCTCATTATCACTTAAATGAGTTTCCTGTAAATATACTACATGGGCTTGTTCTTTTTCATTTTGGATAGAATTTTACTGTGTTTGATTGGATTTAACAGCCCATTGTCCTCAGCCATATGTTTTCATCTATCAGTATATCATTGAATCGATCGACTCCCTGAACAAATAAGAATCAAGAAATGCGAAAGGTAACAAAGGTGTCATTCCAAGGCTGAGGTCTCTGGTAGATGACCTTGGGTTGAGCTAGAGGAAATGTCTAGCCATGGGGGATAGCCTCTCCTAACTGTCCATTACACAGAAATGATTTCCCTGTGTATTCCTCCCATGTATATATTCTCATTTAGGTGGGGAAAAAGGAATGAATGAATAAAAAAATAAAATAATTGAGTAATATAAAATCCACATTGTAATATGTATTTCTTGAGATAAGTACAGCACTGTCTATTTTTGCTTCTGTTTAGCTTATCAACACTTGAAATTAGTCAGACCTTATGCCTCTTCTGGAGGGGGTGAGGGCCGTCTTCTGAAAACTCAGTCTCTTCCTGATATTCTTCTCTCGCCCTCCTCCCGTCCCCTGCTTTCTCAATTCTCTCACTATTTCCCAGGTGGAGCGAGATAGCTGCTCAGCCAGGCTTTTCCTCGGTTTGATCATGCTGACGGGCAACCCTCTGTCCTTCCTGTCTGCAGTCGCCTCTTCCACTGTCTGATACAGCTGCATCCCGTCTTCATAACACACTCGCAGTTTAGCAGGGTACAGAGGCTGGAAGCTAATCTTTCTTTGCTTTAACATTTGCTTCGCTTCAGACTATTCCTTACATTTCTGCAGGACTGCTGGGGGGGGTAATCTTGATCAAAATATATTAATTTCCCATTCAAAAATACCTTCTTTCCCCAGGCCTTGCGCAGAATCTCTGCTTTGGTTTTGTACCGAAGGAATCTAATTACCATTGACCATGGCTTATCTTCCCTGTCTCCAGAAGACCTTGGGACGAGCGCGTGGTGTGCTCTCTCAATGTCAAGTTCCATAGTCGAGGGAATCTCCAGCGTGTCCTGTAATAACTTTTCTACAAAATCTTCCTTTTTCTAAGCCAACTTTCCTAACCCAAGTCTATTTAAAGCAACACACTATTAGTCATTTTCATTTCACCAAACTCTTAATTACTGAAATTAACCAGGCACACTCTTCATTTGAAAAAATTTTTCTTCATACCTGTTTAAAATTACATTTTCACTGACTTAAATCATTTTCTTTGATCTTGTTTTCCCAATGTCATAATACAACTGGAATACAACATGTACTGATATAAGATCTTAAATACTGTACCCTAGTGAGATTGCCTTAATTACCTATGTTCTAAAATACAAAGCTTGATTTCCTTTGATAATTACCTTCCAACACATTTTTTTAAATCTTCGTCATCTACATGGAAAAATCCCAACACAGTTAAGAGTCACACTTGGAGCAAGAATAGATGCTAGCCACATTCGTTCTGGTGGTGCAATCACTATCATTAAATACAGATCCTAGAGATCCACAAGCTTCAAACAAAGACTGCAGTCTGCTGACTGATGCAGAGGTAGTAGGAGCTGGCATTACTCAATCCATAATGTAAATTTTATGACAGTCAAAAGTAAGAGGTCTACAGAAAATGCTGGAAATCGGAAATGTTAACTGTCTCAGCCTGAAAAATACTGTTTCTCTCTCCACAGATGCCAGCTGATCTGAGTATTTCCAGCATTTCGTACTTTTGCAATTTAGTACCTTTGAATACCTGGTTCTCTGGGTGAGGTCAATAGATGTCTCACCTCCATTGCCCTGAAAGCTCCATATTACCCCTACATTTCATTAAATTTTCATTGCAGTGCCTCCCTGTGTGTTTCTATCATCTCAGTTATGATTAGCATGCTGACATTCTTCTGTAATCTTCCAAAATAATAACATTGCAAGAGCCTGATGCTAATAACACTTAAGGTAACTGGAATAAATGATGACAAGACCAAAGAAACACTTATTCATAAAACATTTTCAGCATTCTAACTTGTTCAACAAAATTTAACAAAGATCAATTAGGAAATGTTAGCCAAAGTGACCTAAGACTTGATCAAACTGGTTTTAAAGAATGTCTTAAGAGAAGCAGAGGTGTGAAGGCTTGAGGATGGAATTCCAGTGCTGAAGCAGGGGCAATGGGGGAGCATGAGGAAGTTAAAAAATGATAATCTCATTGCTGTTTACTCATCAACATGAACACCAAAATATTAGAACAGAAACCAGAGGATTTTTAAAAATTATGTTTTTGATTGCACAGCAGCGTAGACACAGTAGAAGTGTTCCCACGCAGGTCCAGAGCAGAGCTTGAGAAAACTAGTCTCCATAAAAAGAGAGGTACTGTCTAGTGGTCTGAGTCAGAGTGGTAGGGCTTCGGCTCACGAATCTTTGGCGAAAACAGGCGGAGGCAAGGTAAGTAGGTAAGTTTATTTCTTATTTATTTTTCTTATTTAACTCTAGTGGGAATAGGGGGTATGTCTGTAGGGCCAGGGTTCTGTTCTGGGTGTCAGATGTAGGATTTCCAGGAGACTTCCAGCCTCCCCGATGGCCACATCTGCACCAAGTGCATCAAGAAGCAGCTCCTTGGAGACCATGTTAGGAACCTGGAGCTGCAGCTCGATGACCTTCAGCTTGTTAGGGAAAGTAAAGTACAGGAGCTACAGGGAGGTAGTCACCCCAATGCTACAGGAGACAGATTAATGGGTGACTGTCAGGAGAGGGAAGGGAAAACATCAGATAGTGGAGAGTACCCCTGTGACCATACCCCTCAACAATAAGGACTCCACCTTGAGTACTGTTGGAGGAGATGACCTAGCTGGGGAAAGCAACAATGGCCGTGCCTCTGACCCTGCAGCTCAGAAGGGTAGGGAACTGAAGGTGCTGGCCTCAGTAATAGGGGACAGATAGGTGGTTCTGTGGACACGAGAAGGTGTCATGGTCCGGATCGGGGTCCCTTTAAATTTACCTTGTTCATGTTACGATCTGGACCGTTGATTCCCTGTTTTCCCGTGTCCCTCGACTTTGGTGATCAGAGGCAATTAACGCTCGGCTGAACCGGTAGTTTATAGTCTCCGGCTTTCAGCCGTTCAGCGCGGGAGCGTCTGCAAAGTCACGGTGTGCCAATGTCATCTGGCCAGAGTAAGCCTAGTCTCTGCCGAAGCGAGTGCCGGTAATTTGCCTCTCCTCACCGGAGCAACCCAGTCCACTTACCTCGCCGAAGCGAGCCTGCAAAGTTTCCTCATCAAGGTGGGTCCGTCAGTTAACCCGCCGGAGGGAATCAAGAACCGCTGTCCACTGTTCCCGGGCCAAGTCGAGAGCTCGGCACTACCCAGAGGCTCCAAGTCAAGTCCTGGCTCCGGGGGCATCCAAGCACAAAGTCAAGTCCTGGTCCTGGCGGTCTGTGATTCCTGTCCTACCCGCTTGTCTGAATCCCTTCTCTGCCCCTCTCGCCTCTAGCCATCGTCTGCAGCCCCCGCCTGCACTTCGGTCTAGTTCCATCACCGGAGCTAGATAGGTACTGTCTGGTGTTCATCGTGTTGGTCTTGTCTTGTCTTGTCCTCACCTCCGTGGGGTAATTCAGGCCGTCTTGCCGTTGCCCCGCGGGGAGTCATGTCTTGTCTTGTCTTGTCTTGTCCTTGCTTCCATGGGGTAAGTCAGGCCGTCTTGCCGTTGCCCCACAGGGGGTCATGTTCTGTCTTGTCTTGTCCTCGCCTCCATGGGGTAAGTCAGGCCGTCTTGCCGTTGCCCCACGGGGAGTCTTGTCTTGTCTTGTCCTCGCCTCCGTGGGGTAAGTCAGGCCGTCTTGCCGTTGCCCCGCGGGGGGGTCATGAGTCCCGGCCCTATGTCCTGTACCCAAGGAGGGGTCCCGACTCTGTGTTCTGTGTATGTGTCCGTTCTGTGTATGTGTCCATGGTTTCATGTACCTGCTCTCCCTAGACCGAGGCTCTGTGTTCCCATGTTCCTCCTCTCCCTAGCCCATGTCATGTCCATGCCTGGGTCTGGGGTCCGAGCCCGAGGCAAGACCCAGGTACTGGGTCCTTGCGAAGTCTCTGGCTCAGAGTCCATACCCTAGCCTCTCCATGTCTCCACTAGTTATGGGAGCCGATTCCGAGTCCTAGCCCAGACCCTTGTCCCAGCCTAGTTGTAGTCCTCAGTCCTTGTCCAGTTCACTATTCCTGCTCCTGCCTTGCTCTCCTGATTTCGAACAATAAACTAAATTTAATTAACCTCACAAGATGTGTCTTGCATTTGGGTCCACCCTTGCTCCCAATGTCCCCGCCACTGTGACAGAAGGAAACACAGATGGTAGTTTGCCTCCCAGTGCCAGGGTCCTTGATGTTTCTGGGCACATCCAGAATATCCTGAAAAGGGAGGGTGAGCGGCCAGAGGTCATGGTACATATTGGTATCAATGAAACAGGTAGAAAAAAGGGAGGAGGTCCTGAAAAAAAGAATAAAGAGAGTTTGGAAGGAAATGAGAAGCAGGACCTCAAGGGTCGTAATCTTGGGATTGCTGCCTGTGCCATGCGACAATGAGTATAGGAATAGAATGAGGTGGAAGATAAATGTCTGGCTGAAGAATTGGAGCAGGGCGCAGGGATTCAGATTTCTGGATAATTGGGACCTCTTCCTGTACAAAAGGGGCAGATTAAATTTGAACCCAAGCAGGACCAATATTCTTACAAGCAGATTTACTAGAGCTGTCGGAAGTGGTTTAAACTAATATGTCAGGGGGAATGGAACCAGTCTGATAGAGCTGAAGGTGAACCAGCAGGTTTACAAGCAGATGACGGGTGTAACATGAATGTAAGGAAGGACAAGCTAGTGATTGGGTACAAGTGCAGACAGAGCAAAGAGTTAAATTGTACCATAGAAGCAAAATTCAAAAAGGCGAAGAATGCAGGACTGTAGGTGCTGTATCTAAATGTGCATAACACTTGGAATAAGGTGGATGAACTCGTGGCGTAATTAGAGATTGATCGGTATGACATTGTGGGCATCACTGAACCGTGGATGAAAGAAGGTCAGAGTTGGGAGCTTAAAATCAAAGGATATATTTTGTATCGAAAGGACAGGCAGGAAGGCACAGGTGGTGGTGGTGTGGTTCTGTTGGCAACAGAATTACATCTTTAGAAAGAGGTCACATAGGGTCAGAGAATGTTGAATCTTTGTGGGTGGAGTTAAGAAATTGTAAGGTTAAAAAATCCGTTATGGGAATCATAGATAGGCCTCCAACTAGCAGCCAAGATGTGGGGATGAGTTTGCAAAGGGCGCTGGAAAAGGCATGTAACAAGGGTGTTACATAATTCATGGATATCTTGTGACTGTCTTATGAGAATGATGTAATTTCCCCACCAATGTGAGGTCATGTGATGACATGTTCTCACCGGATATATAAGGGTAGACCTCTGGTGACAGAGTTAGTTTTCAGTTAGATCGTCAGGCAGATACTTCGCTACGCTGCGTATTCTCATGACGCAGAATAGTTTTAAAACGGAGTTTTACATTCTATTGTAAGGTACAGAAGTGTTGGGCCGGTAGTTTTACCAATCGCTGCCAGGTTTGTTGCTGTATCTTTCCAGTAGTATTGGAGAGTGAAGACAGGAACCTGAAGGAGTTGTTCGGCGGTTTTGGAGAGGATCGACCATTATTGAATTCAGGAAACAGTGATCTGCATGAGATAGCCTCTGCTAAGAGCAGAAAAGGTTGTGCAGTATCTAGTTTCCAGAGGAAAAGGTCAGTGCCTTTAAACCATTTTATTTCCGTCGTCGTGAATCCAGCGGACAAGGCAGGTTCCGGCTGGGATCGACAGTAACATCGTGTCTCTGAGGAATTCTTTACTTCAGGGAAGTCTCTCCTGATTGACTGTATAAATCTCTTGGACTTTCAAATTTACCATTCTAAGAACTGTGTTCCAATTTACCATTTTAATACTGTGTTCGCATTTACCGCTTTAAGAACTAGTACTGAGTTGGGCGGTTTATTAAACCGCCGCATAGCAGTTTACTTCTGGTTAAGGTTTTCGTTTGTTTATCTTTTTAATAATTTTGAGCACAGTTTAATAAATGGTTATTTGTTTGTAAAACCTGACTCAATTCTATATTCATTGTTGCTGGTCACATGACAAGGGCAATGACACAATTTTAATGGGGGACTTCAACATGCAAAGGGATAGGGAAATTCAGATTGGTGTTGGATCACAAGAGAGGGAATTTGTTAAAATGCCTACGAGATGGCTTTTTAGAGCAGCTTGTGCTTCAGTCTACTCGGGGAATGACAGGGGTAGGCAACCATAGCTGACAAAGGAAGCTAAAGACTGCATAAAACCCAAGGAAAGAGTATATAGTGTAGCAAAGTGTGTGGGAAATTGGATGATTGGGAAACTTCTAAAATCCAACAAAAAGCAACTAAAAAAGTTAGAAGAAGGGAAAAGCTGAAATACGAGGGCAAACTAGCCAATAATATAAAGCAGGATGCTAAAAGAATTTTTCAGTTATATAAACAATAAAGGTGAAGTGAGAGTTGATATTGGACCACTGGAAAATGATGCTGGTGAGGTAGTAATTGGGGACAAAGAAATGGCAGATGTACTTAATAGGAACTTTGCATCTTTCTTCACTGTGGAAGACATAAGCTGTATGCCAGATGTTTGACAGAAAGCTCTTAAAGTGGATAAGTCACATGGACCAGATGGACTACATCCCAGAGGTCTAAGAGAGGATGCTGAAGAGATAGCAGATGCATTGGTCATGATCTTTCAAGAATCACTTGATTCTGGCATCGTTCCAGAGGACTGAGAAATTGCAAATGACACTCCACTCTTTAAGAAAGGATGAAGGTGAAAGAAAGGAAATTATACGCCATTTAGAAACATAGAAAACCTCCAGCACAATGCAGGCCCTTTGGCGTACAAAGCTGTGCCGAACATGTCCTTACCTTAGAAATTACCTAAGGTTACCCATAGCCCTCTATTTTTCTAAGCTCCATATATCTATCCAGGAGTCTCTTAAAAGACCCTATCGTATCTGCCTCCATCACCATCACCAGCAGCCCATTACACACACTCACCACTCTCTGCATAAAAAAAACTTACCCCTGACATCTCCTCTGTACCTACTTCAAGCACCTTAAAACTGTGCCCTCTCATGCTAGCCATTTCAGCCCTGGGAAAATGCCTCTGACTATCCACATGATCAATGTCTCTCATCATCTTATACACCTCTATCAGGTCACCCCTCATCCTCCGTCACTCCAAGGAAAGAAGGCCAAGTTCATTCAACCTGTTCTCATAAGGCATGCTCCCCAATCCAGGCAACATCCTTGTAAATCCCCTCTGCACCCTTTCTATGGTTTCCACATCCTCCTTATAGTGAGGTGACCAGAATTGAGCACAGTACTCCAAGTGGGGTCTGACCAGGGTCCTATATAGCGGGAACATTACCTCTCGGCTCCTAAATTCAATCCCACAATTGATGAAGGCCAATGCACCGTATGCCTTCGTAACCACACAGTCAACCTGTGCAGCAGCTTTGAGTGTCCTATGGACTTGAACCCCAAGATCCTTTTGATCCTCCACACTGCCAAGAGTCTTACCATTAATACTATGTTCTGCCATCATATTTGACCTACCAAAATGAACCACCTCACACTTATCTGGGTTGAACTCCATCTGCCCACTTCTCAGCCCAGTTTTGCATACTATCAATGTCCCGCTGTAACCTCTGACAGCCCTCCACACTATCCACAACACCCCCAACCTTTGTGTCATCAACAAATTTAATAACCCAAACCTCCACTTACTCATCCAGGTCATTATAAAAATCACGAAGCGTAAGGGTCCCAGAACAGATCCCTGATGCACACCACTGGTCACCGACCTCCATGCAGAATATGACCCATCTAAAATCTTTGCCTTCTGTGGATAAGCCAGTTCTGGATCCACAAAGCAATGTCCCCTTGGATCCCATGCCTCCTTACTTTCTCAATAAGCCTTGGATGTGGTACCCTATCAAATGCCTTGCTGAAATCCACATACACTACATCTACTGCTCTACCTTCATCAATGTGTTGAGTCACATCCTCAAAAAATTCAATCAGGCTCGTAAGGCATAACCTGCCTTTGACAAAGCCATGCTGACTATTCCTAATCATATTATGGCTCTCCAAATGTTCCTAAGTCCTGCCTCTCAGGATCTTCTCCATCAGCTTACCAACCACTGAAGTAAGACTCACTGGTCTATAATTTCCTGGGCTATCCCTACTCCCTTTCTTGAATAAAGGAACAACATCCGCAACCCTCCAATCCTCCGGAACCTCTCCCATCCCCACTGATGATGCAAAGATCATCGCCAGAGGCTCAGTAATCTCCTCCCTCGCTTCCCACAGTAGCCTGGTCCCAGTGACTTATCCAACTTCACATCAAAGTTGCTGGTGAACGCAGCAGGCCAGGCAGCATCTCTAGGAAGAGGTACAGTCGAAGTTTCAGGCCGAGATCTCAGCCTGAAACTTCGACTGTACCTCTTCCTAGAGATGCTGCCTGGCCTGCTGCGTTCACCAGCAACTTTGATGTGTGTTGCTTGAATTTCCAGGATCTGCAGAATTCCTGTTGTTTGACTTATCCAACTTGATGCTTTCCAAAAGCTCCAGCACATCCTCTTCCTTAATATCTACATGCTCAAGCTTTTCTGTTCGCTGTAAGTCATCCCTACCATCGCAAAGATGTAGCCTAACTTCAGTGGTTGGGAAGTGTTGGAGTCCATTATACAGGATGAGGTTTCGGGGTACATGGAGACTAATGATAAAATAAGTCAAAGTCAGCATCATTTTTGAAAAGGGAAATCTTGCCTGACAAATCTATTAGAGTTCTTCCAGGAAGTAACAATTAGGATGGATACAGGAGAGGCAGTGGATGCCATTTATTTAGATTTTCAGAAGGGATTTGATAAGGTGACACACATGAGGCTGCTTAACAAGATAAAATCCTATGGTGTTACAGGAAAGATACTGGTTTGCATAGCGGAATGGCTGACAGGCAAAGGGGGCCTTTTCTGGTTGGCTGCCAGTGACTAATGGTGTTCCTCAGGGGTCAGTATTGGGACCGCTGCTTTTCACATTGTTTGTCAAGGATTTAGATAATGGAGTTGATGTCTTTGTGGTAAAGTTTGCAGATGATAAGAAGATAGGTGGAGGGGTAGGTAGTGCTAAGGCAGCAATGCGATTGCAGCAGGACTTAAGACAAATTGGAAAAATGGGCAAAAAGGTGACAGATGGAATACAGTGTAAGGAAATGTACAATAATGCATTTTGGTAAAAGGAACGATAATGGAATTATATAAATTGTGATAAAATTCAAACATCAGAGGTGCGGATGGACTTAGGAGTCCTCATGCAAGACTCCCAGAAGGTAACTTAGAGGTTGAGTCTGTGGTAAAGAAGGCAAATGCAATATTGGCATTTATTTCAAGGGGAATAGAATATAAAAACAAGGAGATAATGCTGAAGCTTTATAAGACACTAGTCAGGCCACACGAAGTACTGTCAACTGTTTTGGGCCCCTTGTCTCAGAAAGGGTATGTTGGCATTGGAGAGAGTCTAGAGGAGGTTCACAAGGATGATTTCCAGAATGAAGGGGTTAACATATGAGGAGCATTTGGCAGCTTTGGGCCTGTACTCACTGGAATTTAGGAGAATGTGTGGGGGTCTCGTTTGAAACCTACCAAAGGTTGAAAGGACTAGATAATGTGGATGCCTAACTCGCTTTAGCTCTCAAACGGCCATATCCATTTTTTCGTAAAAATTGTCTTCATTTACATCTGAAAATTATACAGTGGAGTGGTCGCAGAACAGCTCCACCTCACTGTCAATTAAAATGAAAAGCTGCTCAGTGCTTCACTTGAATTAACAGTCTTCATTGCTCTTCAGTGATATAACATTGAAATGGCCCAAAAAAAAATATGACAGCTGGCACCCACTTGTTTAATATGTGTTGATTATAAACAGCTGGTATAAAATTAATTAACTCACTTCCTAACATCATTTAAGAAGATGGCGTGAAATATCACACACCTTAGATCGCCTGGACAAGGCAAACACCTATGTCAGGATGCTGTTTGTTGACTATAGTTCAGTGTTAAACACTGTCATTCCTACAGTCCTGATCAATAAGCTACAGAACCTGGGCCTCTGCAATTGGATCCTCGACATCCTAACCGGAAGACCACAATCTGTTTGGATTGGTAATAACATCTCCTCCTCGCTAACGATCAACACTAGTGCACCTCAGGGGTGTGTGCATAGCCTGCTGCTCTACTCTCTATGACTGTTTGACTAGGCATAGTTCAAATACCCTCTATAAATATGCTGATGATGCAACCATTGTTGGTAGAATTTCAGACGGAGATGAGAGGGCAGACATATACCAGCTAGTTGAGTGGTATTGTAATAACAGTCTTCCACTCAACATCACAAAGACCAAAGAGCTAATTGTGGATTTCAGAAAGGGTAGGACAAAGGAACATGAAACAATCCTCATAGAGGGATCAGAAGTGGAGAGAGTGAGCAATTTCAAATTATTGGGTGTCAAGATCTCTGAGGATCTAACCTGGTGCCAACATATTGTTACAGCTATAAAGGAGGCAGGACAGTGGTTATATTTCATTTGGAGTTTGAGGAAACTTGGTATGTCACCTAAAACACTTGTAAAATTCTACAGACGTACCGTGGAGAACATTCTGACTGGCTGCATCACATCACTGTCTGGAATGGGGTGGGGGGGGGGGGCTACTGCACAGGATCGAAAGAAGCTGCAGAAAGTTGTAAAATTGGTCAGCTCCATCTTGGGTACTAGCCTCCATTGTATCCAAGAGATCTTCAAGGAGCGGTGTCTCAGAAAGGTGACATCCATTATTAAAGACCTCCAGCACTCAGGCATGCCCTTTTCTCACTGTTACCATCAGGTAGGAGATACAGAAGCCTGAAGGCACACACTCAGCGATTCAGGAACAGCTTCTTCCCCTCTGCCATCCAATTCCTAAACAGACATTGAACCTGTGAACATCACCTCACTTTTTCTATTATTTCTGTTTTTGCACTATTTTTAATTTAACTATTTAATATACATATATACATACATTCACTGCAATTGGTTTGCCTATTTATCAATATGTTATCAGGTACTACTGACGTGCCGGTGATATTAAGTGAGGGGAGACTGGGTAGATTGAGTTTGTTTTTCTTGGACTAGAGGAGGCTGAGAGGGGAGAAGATGGAGGTATACAAAACTAGGAGGATTACAGATAGGATAAATTGCAAATAGTTACAATCTTTTTTCTCTTGGCATAGTAAGCATGGGCTTTGATCGGGGTAAGCAGTTCAGAGCTGATCCAAGGAAGAACACTATCATCCAGAGTTTAGTTGGAACCCATCACTACCTGTTGAGGTAGTGGAGGAAAGTATCCTTGCAGCATTTGGTGAGTACTTGAGTTGCCAATGAATGGAAGGCCATGGACCAAATGCTGCTAAATGGGATTAGCATAGATAGGTACTGATTGGTTGGCATGGACACAGTGCCTGAGAAGTATGCTTCTGTTCTGTTTAACTCTATGATGATATAAATTGTGTCAAAAGTGTCTCCAGTCACCATTGAACAAAACCAATTAAAATCTTCTGAGATATTATTGCAGAAAGTATTTCTGGAATTGCACTTAAATCTTGTTTAGTTGAGTATTTTGTGTAGTTGAGCCAGAGAATAAGCACACAGTGCTTCTTTCTATTCCAAATTATAACACACATTATTCTGGACATATTGAATGTCACATCACTTTAATGCTTCTGTCATAAAACAACATTTACTAAAGTATCTTACCGATATCTGTGTGGTATTTCCATCCTCATTGAAATGTTTTTCAACATAATGTGCCGACAGCAAATCACTGATAATAAAAACAGAACAAAAATGGAATTGAGCAGTTAGAAGGACTTAGCCTGGTGTGTCAGATCTCAGTTCAACAGTGAGCATATGACAGGACACAAAGTTCTAAGTCATCACATGAATAGTTAGTTACAAGAGACATTTAACTGTGGAAAACTATATTTTTTGCCATTTTGTCCCCTAATTAACTTTTAACATTTGCAATGCTCCATTAACTTGCCCAAAGTCAATTTTATTTATTAATAATAACATAAGAAATAGGAACAAGAGTATGCCATCTGGCCCATTGAGCCTGCTCCATCATTCAATAAGATCATGGCTGATCTGGCCATGGACTCATCTCCACCTACCTGCCTTTTCTCCATAACCCTTAATTCCCTTACTATGCAAAGATCGATCTGAGGTAGCCTCCACTGCTTCATTGGACAGAGAATTTCACAGATTCACCACCCTCTAGGAAAAGTAGTTCCTCCTCATCTCCATCCTAAATCTATTCTTCCAAATCTTCAAGCTATGTCCTCTAGTTCTAGTCTCACCTACCAGTGGAAACAACTTTCCTGCCTCTATCCCTTTCATAATTGTATATGTTTCTATAAGATCTCCTCTCATTCTTCTGAATTCCAGCAAGTACAGTCCCAGGCGACTCAATCTCTCCTCATAGTCTAACCCCCTCATCTCTGGAATCAACACTGCATTTAAAAAATGTTCCTTGGCTTTGACCTGAACTTTTTTGTCACTGTTCTAAAACCATGCTCCTTAGTTCTGCTGTCAAAATTCAACCAAAAACACCGCAAAGGCCATTGTATTTATATTTCCTGCTTATGTATTTCAGTAAAGTTGCCCTTCATCTCCTTTCTAATTTTCTAATAAGCCCATAAGACCTTTAGATATAGGAGCAGAATTAGGCCATTTGGCCCATTGAGTCTGCTCCACCATTTCATCATGGCTGATCCAATTCTCCTCTCAGCCCCAACCTCCTGCCTTCTCCCCATATCCCTTCATGCCCTGACCAATCAAGAATCTATCAATCTCTGCTTTAAATATACTTAAAGACTTGGCCTTCACAGCTGCCTCTGGCAATGAATTCCACAGATTCACCATTCTCTGGCTCAAGAAATTCCACCTCATTTCTGTTCTAAAAGGATGTCTCTCTATTCTGAGGCTGTGTTCTCTGGTCATAGGCTCACCCACCATAGGAAACATCCTCTCCACATCCAGTTTACCAAGTCCTTTAACCATTTGATAGGTTTTAATGAGGTCATCCCTCATTCTTCTGAATTCTAGTGAATACAGGCCCAGAGCCATCAAACCCACTTCATATGACAAGATATTCACTCCTTATAAGACCATAAGATATAGGAGCAGAACTAGCCAAGTGGTAAGGCATTGAACTAGCTAACTGAAGGCCGTGAGTTCGAGCCCAGCCGAGGGAACGTGTTGTGTCCTTGAGCAAGGCACTTAATCACACATTGCTCTGCGACGACACTGGTGCCAAACTGTATGGGTCCTAATGCCCTTCCCTTGGACAACATTGGTGTCGTGGAGAGGGGAGACTTGCAGCATGGGCAACTGCTGGTCTTCCATACAACCTTGGCCAGGCCTGCGCCCTGGAGAGTGAAGACTTTCCAGGTGCAGATCCATGGTCTCGCAAGACTAACGGATGCCTTTATATAGGCCATTTGGCCCATCAAGTCTGCTCTACCATTTTGTCATGGCTGATCCAAATTTCCCCCAATCGCCTGCTTTCTCCACATATCCCTTCGTGTCTTGATCAATCAAGAATCTATCAACCTCTGCCTTAAATATACATAGATACTTGGCATCCATAGCTGCCTGTGGCAACAAATTCCACAGATTCACCACCCTTTGGCTAAAGAAATTCCTCCTCATCTCTGTTCTTGAAGGACACCCCTCTATTCTGAGGCTGTGTTTCCTGGTCTTAATGAGGTCATCCCTCATTCTTCTGAATTCTAGTGAATACAGGCCCAGAGCCATCAAACTCACTTCATATGACAAGCCATTCAATCCTGGAATCATTTTCATGAACATCCTTTGAACCCTCTCCAGTTTCAGCACATCATTTCTATGATAAGGGGCCCAAACCTGCTCACAATACTCCAAGTGAGGCCTCACCAATGCTTGATAAAATCTCAACATTACATCCTTGCTTTCATATTCTAGTCCCCTTGAAATGAATGCTAACACTGCATTTACTTTTTTCACCACAGACTCAAACCTGCAAATTAACCTTTAGGGAATCCTGCACAAGGACTCCCAAGTCACTTTGCACCTCAGTTTTTGTATTTTCTCTCCATTTAGAAAATAGTCAACCCTTTCATTTCTTCTACCAAAGTGCATGACCATACACTTCCTAACACTGTAATCCACAGCCCACTTCTTTTCCCATTCTCTTAATCTGTCTAAGTCCTTCTGCAGCTTCTCTAACCTGCATCTCCACCTATCTTCATATTGTCTGCAAACTTTGCAACAAAGCCATCAATTCCATCATCCAAATCATTGACATATAACGTAAAAAGAAGTGGTCCCAACACAGACCTCTGTGGAACACCACTAGTCACCAACAGCCAATCAAAAAAGGCCAAAGAGCTTAGAGTTTGGATCAACACCTGGAATTATGACATTGTAGCCATTAGTGAGACTTGGTTGCAGGAGGCAGGACTGGCAGCTCAATATTCCACAGTTCTGTTGTTTTAGACATGACAGAGCAGAAGGGATTAAAGGAGGAAGGGTGGTGTTACTAGTCAAGAAAAATGTTATGGCATTGCTCAGCCAGGAAAGACCGGAAAACTCGACTAGTGAGGCGTTATGGGTGGAACTGAATAATAAGAAAGCTATGACAATGTTAACGGGGCTATTTACATCACCCAATAATCCGAGGGATTTGGGGGAACAAATTTGTTGAGAGATCACAGACTGTTGCAAGAAATATAAAGTTGTTATAGTAGGAGATTTTAACCTCACATATTGAAAAAGGATCTATTGCTTTCCTGGCGTATATGACGGATAAACTCTTCTTGGGCTTTCAGCCAGGTACATGTATCGATTATAACCAAAGTTTCAATGACAAAATCTGTCATCTTCATCAGGGATGATACCTGGGAATGTCCAGTCTGATGTTATTTACACCCCCGTAGTCCAGCCCTCCTGACTGGCTGGTTCTCACCCAATCAGGTTTCTACTCTCCCACTTTGCTTACTATCGAATTCCAGTTCTTACTTAGAGCGAGACCTTCGGCTTTGCTAAAATTCTTTTCCTCTAGTTTTACTTCAATTACATCCTTTACCAAGCCATCCCAAATGCCATTGGCATGGCACAGCAGTTTTGTGCTGTTGAAGTCAATCCTATACGATTGTGAATGCAGTCAAAGATGACCTGGAACTCGGGTAGGCTGGTGTTTACAGGATTCCCTGTAAATACGGAGCAGCGTATATTGGCCAGATGGAACGCATGGTGGAAACCTTCATCAAGGAGCACAGGAGGTGTATCTGTTTGGGTTACCCGCAGAAATCAGCGGTAGCAGAACATTGCATTCACAATGACTTTGATGGCACAAACCTGTGCCACGCCAATAGCTTTTGGGACTGCCTGATGAAGGAAGCCATTGAAATAAAACTAGAGGAAAAGAATTTAAACAAAGACAAAGGTCTCGCTCTAAGTAAGAACTGGAAATCAATTGTAAACAAGGATGAGTGTGGAAACCTGATTGGATGAGGACAAACCAATCAGGAGGGACGGATGACGGGGGTGTAAACACCATCGGATTAGACATGTCCAGGCATCATCTCTGAAGAAGATGGCAGAGTTTGTCAGTTATAATCGATATTTGTACCCGGTTGGAAGCCTACGAGTTTATTCGTATTACACATGTTGACTGGGACTCCCATACTGTAAAGGGACTAGATGGGGTAGAGTTTGTCAAATGTGCTCAGGAAAGTTTCTTTCATCAGTACATAGCAGACCCAATAACAGAGTGAGATAGGAGATCTGCTATTAGGAAATGACACAGGGCAGGTGACAAAAGTTTGTGTAGGGCAACACTTTGCATCTAGTGATCACAATGCCATTAGTTTCAAAGGAAATATACCAAAAGATAGGTCTGGTCCACTGGTTGAGATTCTAAATTGGAGAAAGGCCAATTTGAATGGTATCAGAAAGAATCTGGCAAGTGTGGATTGGGACAGGCTAATTTCTAGCAAAGGTATACTTGGTAAGTGGGAGGCCTTCAAAGGTTAAATTCTGACCGTACAAAGCTTGTATATGCCTGTCAGAATAAAAGGCAAAGATAACAGGTTTTGGGAACCTTGGTTTTCAAGAGATATTGAAATCCTGATTAAGAAAATAAAGGGGGTGTATTGCAGGTATCGGCAGGAAGGAAAAGAGGAGGTGTTTGTGGAGCACAGGGAAAGCAAGAGAACACTTAGCAAAGAAAGCAGGAGGGCTAAATGAAGACATGAGCAGACAAGGTGAAGGAGAATCATAAGGGATTCTACAGGTATGTTACGAGCAAAAGAATTGCAAGGGGTAAAATTGGTCCTCTGGAAGACCAGAATGGTAATCCATGCATGGAGCCAGAGGAGATGGGGAACATCTGAAATGGATTTTTTATATCTGTATTTACTCAGGAGATGGATACAGAGTCCAGAGAAGTGAGGCAAAGTGGCATCAACTTCATGGACCGTGTACAGAATAATGAGGAGATGTTTGCTGTGTTGAGGCAAACTATGGTGGATAAATCCTCAGTCCTTGCCAAAGTGTTCCCTCTGACCTTGTGGTAGGCAAGTGTAGAAATTGGTGGGGCCCTAGTATAGATATTTAAATCTTCCTTAGTAACAGGTGAAGTGTCAGACGATTGGAGGATAGCCAATGTTGTTCTATTGTTTAAGAAAGGCTCTAAAAATAAAAACAAGGAAATTATAGACTGGTGAACCTGAAATCAGTAGTGGGAAAGTTACTGGAAGGTACAATAAGGGACCGGTTATATAAGTATTTGGATAGACGTGGATGATTAAGGATAGTCAGCAAGGCTTTGTGCGTGACAGGACATGACTAACCAATCTTGTAGAGTTTTTCAAGGAATTTGCCAGGAAACTTGATGAAGGTAAGGCAGTGGATGTTGTCTACATGGACTTTAGCAAGGTTTTTGACAAGGTCCCACGTGGGAGTTTGGTCAAGAAGGTTCAGTCGCTCGGCATTCAGGATGAGGTTGTAAATTGGATTAGATCACCCGCGCCCCCCCCCCCACAATTCTTCTGAATTCTAGTGAATTCAGTCCCAGAGCCATCAAATGCTCTTCATATGAAAAACCATGTGACTTATAGAACATAGAACGTAGAATAGTACAGCCCAGTACAGGCCTTTCAGCCCTCAATGTTGTGCTGACCCTCAAACCCTGCCTCCCATATAAGCCCCCACCTTAAATTCCTCCATATACCTGTCTAGTAGTCTCTTAAACTTCACTAGTGTATCTGCCTCCACCACTGACTCAGGCAGTGCATTCCACGCACCAACCACTCTCTGAGTAAAAAACCTTCCTCTAATATTCCCCTTGAACTTCCCACCCCTTACCTTAGAGCCATGTCCTCTTGTATTGAGCAGTGGTGCCCTGGGGAAGAGGTGCTGGCTATCCACTCTATCTGTTCCTTTTAATATCTTGTATACCTCCATCATGTCTCCTGGAATCTTTTTCATGAATCTCCTTTGAACCCTCTCCAGTTTCAGCACATCCTTTTTAAGATAAGGGGTCCAAACCTGCTCACAATACTCTGAGTGAGGCCTCACCAGTGCTTTATAATCACATCCTTGCTTTTATATTATAGTCTTCTTGAAATGAATGCTAACATTGCATTTTCCTTCCTCACTACAGACTCAGCCTGCAAGTTAACCTTTCGGGAATCCTGCACAAGGACTCCCAAATCCTTTTGCCCTCAGTTTTTGTATTTTCTCCCCATTTAGCCTGTAGGTCCTGGCTTTTATGCTGCGGTACCATTTCCCGGATGTTAGCAGCTGGTTGTGGTTAGGGTGACTCGGGCCCCAATGATCCATTGGGTCCTTTTTACGCACCTGTCTTTGTAAATGTCCTGAATAGTGGGAAGTTCACAACTACAGATGCGCTGGGCTGTCCACACCACTCTCTGCAGAGTCCTGCGATTAAGGGAGGTACAGTTCCCATACCAGGCAGTGATGCAGCCAGTCAGGATGCTCTCAATTGTGCCCCTGTAGAAAGTTTTTAGGATTTGGGGGCCCATATCAAACTTCTTCAACCGTCTGAGGTGAAAGAGGTGCTGTTGTGCCTTTTTCACCACACAGCCGGTACGTACAGACCACATGAGATCCTCGGTTATGTGTATGCTGAGGATATGATGTGTATCCATGTACCTATCTTCTCTTAAACTTTGAAATTGAGCTTGCCTGCACCACTTGTGCTGGCAGCTCATTTCACACATCCACCACCCCCTTAATGAAGAAGTTCCCCCTTACATTCCTCTTAAACTTCTCACCTTTCACCCTTAACCCTACAACTCTGGTTGTAGTCCCACCTAACCGCAATCGAAAAAGCCTGCTTGCATTTACCCTGTCTATACTCCTCATAATTTTGTATACCACTATCAAATCTCCTCTCAATCTTCTACGTATAAAGAATACAATCCTAACCTATTCAATCTTTCCTTATAACTCAGATCCTCCAGATCCAGATCCTTGTAAATTTTCTCTGTACTCTTTCAACCTTGTTTACTGCTTTCCTGTAGGAAGTAGTGCATGCAAGCACGATTTCAAGATTTAAGAGAAGTTTGGAGAGGTACATGGATGGTAGGGTTAAGGAGGGCTATGGCCATGGTGCAGGTTGATGGGAGTAGGCAGTCTAAATGGTTTCGGCATGGACTAGATGGGCCAAAGGGTCTGTTTCTGGGCTGTACGACTCTATGAGAAACAGACATTAGAAACAAACAAGCAGAGACAGAGTGTGAGAGAGAGAACAGGCATCTCCTCCTCCTGGACACCCCGCCCGGACCTTCTACCTGCACTCGATCTCTTCATCTCCAACTGTCGCCAAGACATCAACCGTCTCAACTTCACCACTCCTCTCTCCTGTTCCAACCTCACTCCCTCTGAACGCACTGCCCTCCACTCTCTCTGCACTAATCCCACCCTCACCATCAAACCCGCAGACAAACGTGGTGCTGTAGTAGTCTGGCGGATGGACCTCTACCTCACTGAGGCCAAGCGGCAGCACTCTGACACCACCTCTTACTTACCCCTGGAACAGGACCCCACCAAAAAACATCAAACCATTGTCTCCCGTACCATCACCGCCCTTATCAACTCCGGAGACCTTCCATCCTCAGCCACTAAACTCATCCCACACTCTATACCGCTCAATTTTACCTCCTCCCCAAGATCCACAAGCCTGACTGTCCCAGTAGACCCATAGTTTCTGCCTGCTCCTGCCCCACTGAACTTGTATCTGCCTACCTGGACTCCATTTTGTCACCCATAGTTCAGTCCCTCCCCACCTACATCCGGGATACATCCCATGCCCTCCACCTCTTCAATAACTTCCAGTTCCCCGGTCCCAACTGCTTCATTTTCACTATGGATGTCCAATCCCTATACACCTCCATTCCCCATCAAGAAGGCCTCAAAGCCCTCTGCTACTTTCTGGATAATAGACCTCACCACTACCCTCCTCCGGTTGGCGGAACTGGTTCTCACACTCAATAACTTCTCTTTTGGCTCTTCCCACTTTCTTCAGACTAAGGGTGTAGCCATGGGAACTCGCATGGGCCCCACCTATGCCTGCCTCTTTGGTTATGTGGAACAGTCTGTGCTCCAAACCTATTCTGGTACTGCTCCCCAACTTTTCCTTCGCTACATTGACGACTACATTGGTGCTGCTTCCTGCACCCATGCTGAGCTCATCAATTTCATCGACTTTACTTCAAACTTCCACCCAGCCCTCAAATTCACTTGGTCTATCTTGGACACTTCTCTCCCCTTTCTTGATCTCTTGGTCTCCATCTCTGGAGACAGACTGTCCACTGACATCTTCTATAAGCCCACTGACTCTCATAACTACCTCGACAATACCTCTTCCCACCCCGCCACATGCAAAAATGCCATTCCCTATTCCCAGTTGCTCCGTCTCCGCCGCATCTGCTCCGAGGATGAGGTTTTCCGTTCCAGGACATCTCAAATGTCCTTTCTTTAAGGATCGTGGTCTCCCTTCTGCTGTCATCAATGATGCCCTCACCTGCATCTCCTCCATTTCCCGCACTTCAGCCCTCACCCCATCCTCCCGCCACCACAACAGGGACAGAGTTCCCCTTGTCCTCACCTACCACCCCACCAGCCTCCAGATCCAGCACATTATCCTCCGCAACTCCCACCAACTTCAACAGGACCCCACCACTAAGCACATCTTTCCCTCTCCACCTCTCTCCGCTTTCCGCAAGGATCGGTCCCTCCCCACGGATCTCCCACCTGGCACTTATCCCTGTAAGCGCAAGTGCTATACCTGTCCCTACACCACCTCTCTTGCCACCATTCAGGGCCCCAAACAGTCCTTCCATGTGAGGCAACACTTCACTTGTGAGACTCACAACGCGCTGGAGGAACTCAGCAGGTCAGGCAGCGTCTGTGGAAAAGATCGGTCGACGTTTCGGGCCGGAACCCTTTGTCAGGACTGTAGAAGGAAGGGGCAGAGGCCCTATAAAGAAGGTGGGAAGGAGAAGGCTGGTAGGTTCCAGGTGAAAAACCAGTAAGGGCAAAGATAAAGGGGTGGGGGAGGGGAGGCAGGGAGGGGATAGGCAGGAAAGGTGGAGAAGGAATAGGGGAAAACACAATGGGTAGTAGAAGGAGGCGGAACCATGAGGGAGGTGATAGGCAGCTGGGGGAGGGAGCAGAGTGACGTAGGGATAGAGGAAGGGAGGGGGAGGGAATTACCAGAAGTTGGAGAATTCTATGTTCATACCAAGGGACTGGAGACTACCTAGACGGTATATGAGGTGTTGCTCCTCCAACCTGACTCCCTTATCCACACGTCCCTCCCCACAGATCTCCCACCCGGCACTTATCCCTGTAAGCATAAGTGCTACACCTGTCCCTATACCTCCTCTCTTGCCACCATTCAGGGCCCCAAACAGTCCTTCCAGGTGAGGCAACACTTCACTTGTGAGTCTGCTGGGGTCATCTATTGCATCCGGTGCTCCCGGTGTGGCCTCCTCTACATCGGTGAAACCCGATACAGATTGGGGGACCGCTTCGTCGAGCAACTCCGCTCCGTCCGCCACAACAGACAGGATCTCCCAGTGGCCACCCACTTCAACTCTGCTTCCCACTCCCATTCAGATATGTCCATACATGGCCTCCTCTACTGCCATGATGAGGCTAAACTCAGGTTGGAGGAGCAATACCTCATATACCGTCTAGGTAGTCTCCAGCCCCTTGGTATGAACATAGAATTCTCCAACTTCCGGTAATTCCCTCCCCCTCCCCTCCCCTATCCCTATGTCACTCTGCCCCCTCCCCCAGCTGCCTATCACCTCCCTCATGGTTTCGCCTCCTTCTACTACCCATTGTGTTTTCCCCTATTCCTTCTCCACCTTTCCTGCTTATCACCTCCCTGCCTCCCCTCCCCCACCCCTTTATCTTTCCCCTTACTGGTTTTTCACCTGGAACCTACCAGCCTTCTCCTTCCCACCCTCCCCCCACCTTCTTTATAGGGCCTCTGCCCCTTCCTTCTACAGTCCTGACAAAGGGTTCCGGCCCGAAACGTCGACCGATCTTTTCCACGGATGCTGCCCGACCTGCTGAGTTCCTCCAGCGTGTTGTGAGTGTCACAGAGAGAGACAGACAGACAGACAGACTGAGAGACAAGGAAACCACATGAGAGACAGATGGAAAAACAGAGAGGGGCAAGAGAGAGAGAGAAAGATAGTGGCAAAGACTGCAACAAAGACAGAGAGACAGACAAGGAGAAAGAGACAGAGTCAGAAACAGAGTGAGAGACAGCTTCAGAGACAGAGAGGGAGACAGAGAGATATGGGACAGAGTGAGAGACAGAGGGAGAGAGAGAAAGAGATAGAGCGTCAGACAGAGACACAAAGACAGATGGACAGAGAAAAAGTGAGAGAGAGAGAGACTGAGAGAAAGAGAGACAGAGGCAGAGATAGACAATGGGAGACAGAATGGGAGAAAGTGGGAGACAGAGAGAGAGACAGAGAAGGGGGCTGAGATAGAGGGAGAGAGATGCTGTGAGAGAGAAATAGAAATGGAGAGAGACAGAGAGCCTGAGACAGAAAGAAAGACAGAGAGAGAACGGGGGAGAGAGAGAGACAGACAGACAGTGACAGAGAGAGATGGAGAGAGGGGGGAGCAGAGAGAGAGACAGACAATGAGAAAGAGAAACAGCAATACAGACAGAGTGAGAGATGGTGTGTGTGTGAGAGAGACAGACAGACAGAGTAATGTTCAGAGAAAAACAAGAACCATGCGAGGCAGAGAGAGAAACAGTGAGAGAGGGATGGAGACAGGGAGATAGACAGAGAGAAAGAAACAGAGTGAGAGAGAGACAGAGACATAGAGCAAAAGAGACAGACAGATAAACAGTGAGAGAGAGTGTGAGAGACAGAGGGGGAGGAAGGGAGGGAGGGAGAGAGCATGAGAGAGATATAGTGAGGGAAAGGGAGAGATACACAGAGAGACAGAAAAGAGGGGGACCAGAAACAGAGCAGACATGCAGTGTGAAAACGAGAGAGAGATAGAGAGACAGAGACAGAGAGAGAATGCTTCGGAGCTAAACAAAGGCAGACTGGCAGAGACAAAGAGAGAGAAACAGAGAGACAGAGACAAATAGCCTGACAGAGACAGAGACAGAGCGTCAGAAGGAGAGAGATATAAATAGTGGTCCTATATCAACTCTCACTTCCCTTTTATTCTTTATACACCTTTAATATAAAGGATCCTGCTTTATATTATTAACTAGTTTCCCTAATATTTCATCTTTTCCCTTCTTATAACTTTTTAGTTGCTTCTTGTTGGATTTTAAAAACTTCCCAATCATCCAACTTTCCACTCACTTTTGCTACATTATATACCCTTTCCTTGGCTTTTATGCAGTCTTTATCTTCCTTTGTCAACCACAGTTGCCTACCTCTGCCTTTCCCCGAGCAGGCTCGAGCACAAGCTGCTCTAAAAAGCCATCTCGTAGGCACTCAGCAAATTCCCTCTCTTGTGATCTGACACCAACCTGATTTTCCCAATCCCTTTGCATATTGAAGTCCCCCGTTACAATTGTGACATTACCCTTGTATGCCTTTTCCAGCTCCCTTTGCAATTTCAGCCCCACATCTTGGCTACTAGTTGGAGGCCTATATATGATTCCATAATGTTTTTTTACCCTTGCAATTTCTTAACTCCACCCACAAAGATTTAACATTCTCTGACCCTATGTGACCTCTTTCTAAAGATGTAATTCTGTTGCCAACAGAACCACACCACCACCACCTGTGCCTTCCTGCCTGTCCTTTCGATACAAAATATATCCTTTGATTTTAAGCTCCCAACTCTGACCTTCTTTCATCCACGGTTCAGTGATGCCCACAATGTCATACCGATCAATCTCTAATTACGCCACGAGTTCATCCACCTTATTCCAAGTGCTATGCACATTTAGATACAGCACCTTCAGGGCAGAGAAAAAAAGACAGAGATTGAGAAAGGGAGAAAGGTAGAGAGACAGACAGAGAGAGAAACACAGAGAGAGAGAGACAGCAAACAAAAAATGAGAGACAGACATACAGTGACAGGCATGGGGCCAGACAGTGCAAGAGAAAGAGAGCGAGGAGGACAGAAGGAGAGACAGACAGGGAGACACAGACTGAGAGTGAGAAAGAGAGAGAGAGAGAGAGAGGCAAAGAAAACACAGACAATGAGAGATACGAGGGGTGATTGATAAGTTCATGGCCTGAGGTAGAAGGAGTCAATTTTAGAAAACCTAGCACACTTATTTTTCAGCATAGTCCCCTCCTACATTTACACACTTAGTCCAGCGGTCGTGGAGCATACGGATCCCTTCTTTGTAGAAGTGGTCCACAGCAGGGGTGATTGATAAGTTCGTGGCCTAAGATAAAAGGAGATGAGCTATATGACTCTTGTTAAATGCACGTGCAGTTCAACTCTTTCAGTGACTATGCAGAAAGCTTGAAGTTAATAACTCATCTCCTTCTACCTTAGGCCACAAACTTATCAATCACCCCTCGTATGTAGAGCGACAGAGACGCAGGCAGAGAGAGAGAGATAGAGAGCAAGAGCAAGAGAGAGAGAGAGGGAGCGTCCAACAGAGAAAAATGGGACACAGACAGATTACATAGAGAGACAGAGAGTTAAAGAGTGAGAGAAAAAGTGGAGACAGAGTGTGAAACAGAGAGACCGTGAGACAAAAACAGAGACAGGGAGAGCAACAGAAAAAGAGAGAATGTCAGAGAGAGAAACAGAGAGACAGACAGATAGAGGCGGAGACAGTGCGTTATAGATAGAGAGTGAGAGACAATGTGAGACATAAAATGAGAGAGGGAGATTGATTCAGAAATAGACAGAGACAGAGACAGAGAGGAAGAGGTTGAGTGAGGGAGGGAGATAGAGTGAGAGAGAGAAAGGTGGCTGGGGATAGAGGGACAGAGTGAGAGGGTGAGAGACAGAGGGTGTGGGAGAGGGAGAGAGAGGGGAGAGGGAGAGAGGAGAGATGGGAGGGGAGGGGGAGAGGGGGAGAGGGGGAAGGAGGAGGGGGAGAGAGGGGGAGGGGGAAGGGGAGGGGGAAGGGGGAGAGGGGGAGGGGGAAGGGGGAGAGGGAGAGGGGGAGAGGGAGAGGGAGAGGGGGAGAGGGAGAGGGGGAGAGGGAGGGGGGAGAGGGAGGGGAGAGGAGAGAGGGGAGAGAGGGAGATTGATTCAGAAATAGACAGAGACAGAGACAGAGAGGAAGAGGTTGAGTGAGGGAGGGAGATAGAGTGAGAGAGAGAAAGGTAGATGGGGATAGAGGGACAGAGTGAGAGGGTGAGAGAGAGAGGGTGTGGGAGAGGGACAGAGAGGGGGAGGGGAGGGGGAGAGGGAGAGGGGAGAGGGAGAGGGGAGAGGGGGAGAGGGAGAGGGGGAGAGGGAGATTGATTCAGAAATAGACAGAGACAGAGACAGAGAGGAAGAGGTTGAGTGAGGGAGGGAGATAGAGTGGAGAGTGTGGGAGAGGGACAGAGAGGGGAGAGGGAGAGAGGGAGGGGAGAGGGAGAGGGGAGAGGGAGAGGGAGAGGGGAGAGGGGGAGAGGGAGCGGGGAGAGGGAGGGGGAGAGGAGAGAGAGGGGGGAGAGAGGGGGAGAGGGAGATTGATTCAGAAATAGACAGAGACAGAGAGGAAGAGGTTTAGTGAGGGAGGGAGATAGAGTGAGAGAGAGAAAGGTGGATGGGGATAGAGGGACAGAGTGAGAGGGTGAGAGAAAGAGGGTGTGGGAGAGGGAGAGAGAGGGGAGAGGGGGAGAGAGAGGAGAGGGGGAGAGGGAGGGGGAGAGGAGAGAGAGGGGGGAGAGAAGGGGAGAGAGGGAGATTGATTCAGAAATAGACAGAGACAGAGACAGAGAGGAAGAGGTTGAGTGAGGGAGGGAGATAGAGAGATAAAGAGAGACAGAGGCAGACAAACACAGACAGAGAGAGTAAGCAAACAGACAAATAGAGACAAAGGGCGTAGATAGACACAGAGAGACAGATAGACCTATCAATACGGAGAGAACAGACAGAACAGAGTATGGCCGAGAGCCAGGCAGAGAGCATAGAGACAGATATAGAGAGAGAGAGAGAGGAAGAAATTGGGCGAGGGAGGGAGATAGAGAGAAAGAGATAAACAGAGACTGGCAGACATTGAGAGAGCCTGAGACAGAGAGAGAAGGACAGATGGAGAAACAGACAGTGGTACAGACAGAGACGGAGAAACAGATACAGTGACAGATATACAGAGAGAGAGAGAGATACAGAGGGAGGGGAGTGACAGACAGTGGGAGAAAGAGACAGACAGAGACAGAGAGAGGGAAACAGTGAGAGACACAATGAGGGAAAGTGAGAGAGAGAGAGACAGATACAGAAAGACAGACAGATAGAGACGGAAAGACACAGAGAGAGACAGAGTGACAGTGAGAGAATATTGGCAGAGGGGAAGAGAGAGAAAGAGAGCAAGAGAGAGAGAGAGAGTGACAGCATCAAACTGAGACAGAGAAAGACAGAAGGACAGACAGACAGATTACATAGACAGGGAGAGACAGAGTGGCATGCAGACTGAAAGAGAAAGAGTAAGAAAGAGGGAATGAAAAGAGAAAGAGTGAATGACAGAGTGTGAGACAGAGATACACACAGAGCCGCAGAGAGAACCAGAAAGTGTGAGAGAGAGACAGACTAAGACAAAGTGAGAGAGTCAGGGAGAGAGACAGAGTGAGAGACAGAGATGAAGAGAGACCGAAAGGCTGAGACAGAGATAGAGAGAAATACAGAGAGGGATGGAAAGAGAGGGGCAGAGATTGAGAGAGGAAGAAAGAGACAGAGAGACAAACAGAGAGACTGAGAGGGACAGACTGAGAGACAGAGACAGAGAGACACAGACAGTGAAAGAAAGACAAAGAAAGAGAAACAGGCAGGCAGAGAAGGGGAGACAGAGAGAGAAACAGAGACACAGATACAGAGAGACGGAGAGACAGACACAGAGAGAATAAATAGTCAGAGGACACAGAGACAAATAGCAAAACAGACTGAGAGAGAGTGTAGACAGAGGCAGACAGAGAGAGAGATAGGGAGACCGATGGAGACAGGCAGAGTGAGAGAGACAGAGAGAGAGACAAAGTGAGAGACAGACATATATATAGAGAGAGAGACACACACACAGATACAGAGTGACAGACACAGAGAGAGACACACCGAGAGACAGAGACAGACAGACACAGAGAGAAAGAGAGGCACAGAGAGGCAGACACAGAGTGAGACAGGCATCAAGAGAGACAAACACAGAGACAGGGACAGAGGGAGAGAGAGAGAGAGAGAAACAGAGAGTCAGAGACTGACAGACATTCAGCTAGACACACAGACAGAGAAACAGACAAAGACACCAAGAGACAGACAGACAGAATGAGAGAGAGAGAGAGTGAGAGAGAGACAGAGACAGACAAACACAGAAAGACAGAAGGCACAGAGATAGAGGCAGAAACAGAGTGAGACATACATAGAAAGAGAGAGAGAGAGAAATAGAGAGACAGACAGACATCGAGTGAGACAGAGGGACAGAGAGAAGAAGAAGAAGGAGAAGGAGATGGGCCCTTAAATGATGGCTTGAGTGACATTTGCAATTTCCCCATGCCAGAGTCCAATGACTCTTTCAGAACCCTAGGGTACAGTTCATCTGGTTGACTTCTGTACCCTTATCTCTTTTAGCTTTTTGAGCAACTTCTCCCTTGTAATAGTAACTGCACCCACTTCTCTTCCTTCACACCCTTCAACATCTGAAACACTGCTAGTGTCTTCCACAGTGAAGACTGATGCAAAATACTCATTTAGTTCATCAGCCTTCTCCTTGTCCCCAATTATTATTTCTCCTGCCTCATTTTCTAGTGGTCCTATATCCACTTTCACCTCCTTGTTATTTTTTTACATACTTGCAAAAGCTTTTCCTATCCACTTTGATATTGTTTGCTAACTTGCTTTCATATTTCATCTTTTCCCTCCTAATGAGTCTTTCAGTTGCTTCCTGTAGGTTTTTTAAAACTTCCCAATCTTCTGTCTTCCTGCTAATTTTTGCTTTGTTGTATGCCCCTCCTTTTGCTTTTACATTAGCTTCGACCTCCCTTGTCAGCCACAGTTGTACTAGACTCGATGGGCTGAATGGCCTACTTCTGCTCCTTTGTCTTATGGTCTTATTTTTCCATTTGAGTACTTCCTTGTATTTGGAATACATGTATCCTGAACCTTCCTCATTTTCCTAGAAACTCTCACCATTGCTGCTCTGCTGTCATCCTTGCCAGCATGTCAGAACTAACTTACTCCCTCTCAAATTTCAAGCTGAACTCAATCATATTGTGATTACTGCCTCCAAAGGGATCCTTTATCTTAAGTTCCCTAATGCCTCCGGTTCATTAAATAACAGTATAGCTGATCACACAGCAGGCTCAACGCCAAACTGCTCTAAAATGCCATTTCGTACGCATTCAACAATCTCACTATCTTGAGATCCATTACCTACCTAATTTTCCCAATTGACGTGCATATTGAAATTCCACATGACTTTCAAAACATTGCCCTTTTGACTTGCCTTTTCTATTTCCTGTTGTAACCTGTGGTCCACCTCCCAGCCACTGTTTGGAGGCCTGTATATAACTGCCATCAACATCCCTTTACCCTTGCAGTTTCTTAACTCAACCCACAAGGATTTAACATCCTCTGATCCTATGTCACATTTTTAATGATTTGATGCCATTCTTTACCAGTAGAACCACTTCACCCCCTCTGCCTACCTTCCTATCCCTCTGATACAACGTGTAACCTTGGACATTCAGCTCCCAACTACAACCAGCCACGATTCAGTGATGGCCACAACATCATACCTGGCGATCTGTAATAGTGCAACAAGATCATCCATCTTATTTCTTATACTCAATGTATTGAGATATAACACTTTGAGTACTGTATTTGCTGTCCTTTCTGATTCTGCATCCCTAATGATTTGATACTCAGCCTGCTGGCTGCAACTATGTCCCATCACCTGCCCGCCGTTCCCAACAGACTGACTGCATGCTAACTATACTTTTGTAACCATCCGTCCTATAATGAGTCCCATCAGTCCAATTCCACCCCCCCTGCCAAATTAGTTTCAACCCTCCCCAACAGCTCTAACAAACCTGCCCGCAAAAATACTGGTCCCTCTCAGGTTCAGTGCAACCCATCATTCTTGAACAGGTCATACCTCCCCCAGAAGACTCCCCAGTGATACAAGAACCTGAAGCCCCAGCTTCTCAGCCATGCATTTATCTGCCAGATCATCCTATTTTTACCCTCACTGGCATGTGGTACAGGTAGCAATCCAGAAATTATTAACCTGGAGGTCCTGCTTCTCAGCTTTCTACCAAGCTTTCTAAATTCTCTTCTCAGTCTGTTCCCCTGACTATAGAGTCCTCTATCACTACCGCTCCCCTCTTCTCCCTCTTTCTCTTCTACACCATGGAACCATGCTCAGTGCCAGTAACCCGGTCTCCGTGGTATTCCCCTGGGATGTCATCCCCCACAATAGTATCCAAAATGGTATACTCATGATTGAGGGGAATGGCCACAGGGGTGCTCTGCACTAACTGCCTATTCACAGTCACCTTCCTTTTCCTGACAGTCACCCAGCTACCTGCCTCCTGTAACTCAGGGATAACTAGTGTAATTCCAATCAATGATCTCCTCACTCTCCCTTGAAAGCTGAAGATCATCCAGCTGGGGTTGAGGGGTTCTGAGATTGAACGGAGAAACAATAAGGTGAATGGTCTTCTATTCTGAAATGAAATATATAAGAAGTTACTGCAATGCAGCTGGCAGCAGTTCTGCCGAAAGGCCTTGAACTCTTCAAGTTCAAGCGATTGGTTATGGCACACATCAACCACAGCCTACCAGTCAACCTCGACGCTTTGCAATTCGCCTACTGGAGCAACAGGTTAACGGCAGATGCCATCTCTCTGGCCCTACATTCCTCCTTAGAACACCTGGAGAATAAAGACACATATGTAAGGCTCCTTTTCATTGACTACAGCTCTGCCTTTAATACCATCATGCCAAATAAACTGATTCCTAAGCTCTGGAACCTGGGCCTTCTTTAGCACTCAGATCTGCAGCTGGATCTTCAACTTCCTCACAGACAGGACTCAGGCTGTAAAAATAGGGGACAAGCTCTCCTCTACAATCACTCTGAGCACCAGTGCCCCCCAAGGCTGTGACTCAGCCGTCTGCTGTACTCACTGTACACCCATGATTGTGTAGCCAAGTTTCCATCAAACTCAATATATAAGTTTGCTGATGACATCAGAATTGTGGGCCGTATCTCAGGTAATGATGAGTTTGAGTACAGAGGGGAAATTAAGAACCTGGTGGCATGGTGTGAAGACAATAACCTATCCCTCAACGTCAGCAAGACGAAGGAATTGGTTGTTGACTTCAGAAGGAGTAGCGGACCGCACGACCCAATTTACATCGGTGGTGCGCAAGTGGAACAGGTCAAAAGCTTTAAGTTCCTCGGGGTCAATATCACAAATGACCTGACTTGGTCCAACCAAGCAGAGTCCACTGCCAAGAAGGCCCACCAGCGCCTTTACTTCCTGAGAAAACTAAAGAAATTTGACCTGTCCCCTAAAACCCTCACTAATTTTTATAGATGCACCGTAGAAAGCATTCTTCTAGGGTGCATCACAACCCTATGGAATGGTTTAGTATGGTTTTCCTGTCCAAGACCGGAAGAAGCTGCAGAAGATCATGAACACGGCGCAGCACATCACACAAACCAATCTGCCAGATGTCTGTGAGTGTCAGAGAGCAGGAGTGAATGCCTTTGCTATTACAAAGGAAAATGTACTAAGCAAGCAGAAAGGTCTTGAGGTGGATAAGTCACATGGACCAGATGGACTACATCCCAGAGTTCTGAGACAGGATGCTGAAGAGATAACAGATGCATTGGTCATGATCTTTCAAGAATCACTTGATTCTGGCATGTTCCCAGAGGACTGGAAAATTGCAAATGTCACTCCGCTCTTTAAGAAGGGATGAAGGCAAAAGAAAGGAAATTATAGGCCAGTTGAATGGGCAAAATAGTGAGAGATGGAATACAGTCCATACAGTTTCGGCCCAAAACTTCGACTGCACATTTTCCCATCAATGCTGCCTCCTCCAGCATTTTGTGTGTGTTGATGGAATACGGTGTTGGGAAATGTGTGATAATGCATTTTGGTAAGAGGATTATTTGATTAAAAGGATTGGGGAGGGTTTAAACTAGATTTGCAGGAGGATGGGAACCAGAGTGCCAGAGCAGATAGTGGAGCGGGGGTGAAAATAAATGACGTTAATAGTTCATGCAAAGTCACAAATAGAAGGGTTGTGTGTGGTGGTAATAATCTTCTGAGGTGTGTCTATTTCAATACAAGGAGAATTGTGGGGAAGGCTGATGAGTTGAGGGTGTGGATTGACACATGGAATTACAACATTATAGCCATTAGTGAAACTTGGCTACAGGAGGGGCAGGACTGGCAGCTTAATATTTCAGGGTTCCGATGTTTCAGATGTGATAGAGGCAGAGGAATGAAAGGTGGTGGGGGGGGGGGGGGGGTGGCATTGCTAGTCAGGGAAAATGTTACAGCAGTGCTCAGGCAGGACAAATTAGAGGGCTTGTCTACCGAGGCCATATGGGTGGAGCTGAGAAACAGGAAAAGTATGACCACATTAATGGGGTTGTATTATAGACCACCCAATAGTCAGCGAGAATTGGAGGAGCAAATCTGCAGAAAGATAGCAGACAACTGCAGGAAACATAAAGTTGTGATAGTAGGGGATTTTAATTTTCCACATATTGATTGGGATTCCCATACTGTTAAAGGTCTAGATGGGTTAGAGTTTGTAAAATGTGTTTAGGAAAGTTTTCTAAATCAATATATAGAGGTACCAACTACAGAGGATGCAATATTAGATCTCCTATTAGGAAACGAGTTAGGACAGGTGACGGAAGTGTGTGTAGGGGAACACTTTGGTTCCAGTGATCATAACACCATTAGTTTCAACTTGATCATGGACAAGGATAGATCTGGTCCTCGGGTTGAGGTTCTAAACTGGAAAAAGGCCAAATTTAAAGAAATGAGAAAGGATCTAAAAAGCGTGGATTGGGACAGGTTGTTCTCTGGCAAGGATGTGATTGGTAAGTGGGAGGCCTTCAAAGGAGAAATTTTGAGAGTGCAGAATTTGTATGTTCCTGTCAGGATTAAAGGCAAAGTGAATAGGAATAAGGAACCTTGGTTCTCAAGGGATATTGGAACTCTGATAAAGAAGAAGAGAGAGATGTATGACATGTATAGGAAACGGAGCAAATAAGGTGCTTGAGGAGTATTAAAAAGTGCAAAAAAAATACTTAAGGAAGAAATCAGGAGGGCTAAAAGAGGACATGAGGTTGTTTTGGCAGTCAAGGTGAAGGATAATCCAAAGAGCTTCTACAGGTATATTAAGAGCAAAAGGAGAGTAGGGGATAAAATTGGTCCTTTTGAAGATCAGTGTGGTCAGCTAAGTATGGAACCAAAAGAAATGGGGTAGGTCTTAAATGGGTTTTTTGCATCTGTATTTACTAAGGAAACTGGCATGGAGTCAATGGAAATAAGGCAAACGAGTAGTGAGGTCATGGAACCTATACAGATTGAAGAGGAGGAGGTGCTTGCTATTTTGAGGCAAATCAGAGTAGATAAATCCCCAGGACCTGACAGGGTATTCCCCCGGACCTTGAAGGAGACTAGTGTTGAAATTGCAGGGGCCCTGGCAGAAATATTTAAAATGTCGGTGTCTACGGGTGAAGTGCTGGAGGATTGGAGAGTGGCTCATGTTGTTCCGTTGTTTAAAAAAGGATCAAAAAGTAATCCAGGAAATTATAGGCCGGTAAGTTTAATGTCGGTAATACGTAAATTATTGGAAGGAGTACTGAGAGACAAGGAGTACTTGGAAAGACAGGGACTTATTAGGGAAGAGTCAACACGGCTTTGTGCGTGGTAGGTCATGTTTAACCAATCTATTAGAGTTTTTCGAGGAGGTTACCAGGAAAGTGGATGAAGGGAAGGTGGTGGATGTTGTCTACATGGACTTCAGTAAGGCCTTTGACAAGGTCCCGCATGGGAGGTTAGTTAGGAAGATTCAGTCACCAGGTATACATGGAGAGGTAGTAAATTGGCTCAATGGAAGAAGCTAGAGAGTGGTGATGTAGGATTGCTTCTCTGATTGAGGCCTGTGACTACTGGTGTGCCACAGGGATCAGTGCTGGGTCCATTATTATTTGTCCTCTATATCAATGATCTGGATGATAATGTGGTAAATTGGATCAGAAAATTTGCTGATGATACAAAGATTGGAGGTGTAGTAGAGAGCGAGGAAGGTTTTCAAAGCTTGCAGAGGGATTTGGACCAGCTGGAAAAATGGCAGATGGAGTTTAATACAGACATAGAAACATAGAAACATAGAAAATAGGTGCAGGAGTAGGCCATTCGGCCCTTCGAGCCTGCACCGCCATTTATTATGATCATGGCTGATCATCCAACTCAGAACCCCGCCCCAGCCTTCCCTCCATACCCCCTAACCCCCGTAGCCACAAGGGCCATATCTAACTCCCTCTTAAATATAGCCAATGAACTGGCCTCAACTGTTTCCTGTGGCAGAGAATTCCACAGATTCACCACTCTCTGTGTGAAGAAGTTTTTCCTAATCTCGGTCCTAAAAGGCTTCCCCTCTATCCTCAAACTGTGGCTCCTCGTTCTGGACTTCCCCAACATCGGGAACAATCTTCCTGCATCTAGCCTGTCCAATCCCTTTAGGATCTTATACGTTTCAATCAGATCCCCCCTCAATCTTCTAAATTCCAACGAGTACAAGCCCAGTTCATCCAGTCTTTCTTCATATGAAAGTCCTGCCATCCCAGGAATCAATCTGGTGAACCTTCTTTGTACTCCCTCTATGGCAAGGATGTCTTTCCTCAGATTAGGAGACCAAAACTGCACACAATACTCCAGGTGTGGTCTCACCAAGGCCTTGTACAACTGCAGTAGTACCTCCCTGCTCCTGTACTCGAATCCTCTCGCTATATATGCCAGCATACCATTCGCCTTTTTCACCGCCTGCTGTACCTGCATGCCCACTTTCAATGACTGGTGTATAATGACACCCAGGTCTCGTTGCACCTCCCCTTTTCCTAATCGGCCACCATTCAGATAATAATCTGTTTTCCTATTTTTGCCACCAAAGTGGATAACTTCACATTTATCCACATTAAATTGCATCTGCCATGAATTTGCCCACTCACCTAACCTATCCAAGTCACCCTGCATCCTCTTAGCATCCTCCTCACAGCTAACACTGCCACCCAGCTTCATGTGTGAGGTATTGCACTTTGGAAGGACAAACCAAGGTAGAACATACAAGGTAAATGGTAGGGCACTGAGGAGTGCAGTAGAACAGAGGGATCTGGGAATACAGATACAAAATTCCCTAAAAGTGGCGTCACAGGTAGATAGGGTTGTAAAGAGAGCTTTTGGTACACTGGCCTTTATAAATCAAAGTATAGAGTATAAGAGCTGGAATGTTATGATGAGGTTGTATAAGGCATTGGTGAGGCCGAATCTGGAGTATTGTGTTCAGTTTTGGTCACCAAATTACAGGAAGGATATTAATAAGATTGAAAGAGTGCAGAGAAGGTTTACAAGGATGTTGCCAGGACTTGAGAAACTCAGTTCCAGAGAAAGGTTGAATAGGTTAAGACTTTATTCCCTGGAGCGTAGAAGAATGAGGGGAGATTTGATAGAGGTATATAAAATATGATGGGCATGGATAGAGTGAATGCAAGCAAGCTTTTTCCACTGAGGCAAGGGGAGAAAAAAAACCAGAGGACATGGGTTAAGGGTGAAGGGGGAAAAGTTTAAAGGGAACATTGGGGGGGGGCTGCTTCACACAGCGAGTGGTGGGAGTGTGGAATGAGCTGCCAGATGAAGTGGTAAATGCGAGCTCACTTTTAACATTAATTTTTTTTTGTAATTTATTTTTTATTGAATTTCATCATCAAACAAACATTTCCATAAGATGTATTTCAGATACTGTACGTATATATCATATAATCATATTTGTCACAAATCTCCACATAATATTTATCTGAGATATACGCTTATAGAAAGGAGAGGAAAGAAAGAACAATCAAAAGAAGAAAATTATGTACAGAGTAGGGAGTGATCTTTTTTACAACATATTCATTGACTTGTGAGAATAAAATCAGGCCTATGAGGTGTTATGTAGTTAAACCATTTTTTCCAGTATGAATCAAATTGTTCCAACTTATGATTAACAGATGCTGTTATCTTCTCCATTTTGTAAATGTCCATTGTAATTTCCATCCATACATTTAAAGTTGGGCTCTCCTGTGATAACCATTTCATGGTAAGGGTCTTTTTACCAGCCACTAGCAGTACATTCATTAAATATTTATCTCTTTTCAACCATTCTTGAGGTATATACCCAAAATATATGGTCTTACTCTCTAAGGGTATTTCACATTTAAAGATGTCTTGTTGGGCATTATGTATCCCACTCCAATAGTCTTTGATAACGGGGCATTCCCAGAAAATATGATAATGGTTTGCAGGGTCTCGGCCCGAAACGTTGACTGTACCTCTTCCAATAGATGCTGCCTGGCCTGCTGCGTTCACCAGCAACTTTTATGTGTGTTGCTTAATGGTTTGCATTTTGATTTCCACAATTTCTCCAGCAAGCAGGGGAGTTACTATTATAATGGGATTTCTGAGAGGGTGTAATAAAATATCTTATCAGGTTTTTCCACCCGAACTCCCACCATTTCTGTGAACTGGTACACTTCCATTGATACCTCTATATTATTGTCCAGTCTTCCTCAGATATTATTATCCCTCCTTCCTTCTCCCATTTTGTTTTAATGTATGAAGTCGAATGTATTTTAAGATTTGACAAACTCTTATAAACGCTTGAAATTATTCTACTACCGTTGTCTGAATTATATGCTTTTCTAAATAGCTCTATCGGACATGTACTTGCCTTGGTTACATTTTTAACCGTCCTATTAACATACTGTCGCATCTGTAAATACCGGTAAAAGTCTTGTTTTTCTATTAAGTGTTTCTCTTTCAGCATTTCAAAGCTGAACAGTGTTCCTTCTTTCATTATATTGCAAATAGCTGTTATTCCTTTAGCTGTCCAGTCCTTAAATCTAGCATCCAGTTTATTCGGTCTAAAATCCGAGTCATATGCACACCATTTAAGAATTGCAATATCTGTCTCTAGTTTATATTCTTTTATAATAGTTTTCCATATTTTAAGAGTCCATTTCACCCCATGGGTTATCAAGAGTATTTATGTAACTTTGTAGGTTGTTATCAGCCAACATCGCCTGTTTGGGGATGGAAAGTATCCTCTCCTCAATGTTTTTCCATTGAGCGTCGTATGATGGGTTGCACCAGCATATCATGGCTCTCAACTGTGCTGCAAAATAATAATCTCTAAGAGAAGGTAGGCCCCATCCCCACTTTTCCTTGGCTAATTGCAAAGTTTTGAGACGAACCCTCAGCCTTTTACCTTGCCATATATATCTTGATAGCATCTTGTTCCATTCACTGAATTGATTTTGGTTAATCTCTGTTGGTAGGGTCTGAAAGAGATATAGTAGTCTGGGCAATATATTCATTTTAATAGATTTAATCCTTGAACTGAGACCAAGAAAAAGAATTGGGTTCCATCTTGTTATATCTTCCTTAATTTTTTATATATAGGCTGATAATTGCATTCTGATCATTTTGCCAAATCTTTTGGCATAATGATGCCCAAATATTTGACAGACTCTGTTTGCCATGCCCAAGGATATCTACTTTCAATTTCTCTTGGTGGGCTATAGTTATATGAAAGTAATTGGGTTTTATCTATGTTGATCTTGTATCCTGATAATTGGCCATATTGTTCAAAGGATTGCATCAATTTAGGTGAAGAGTATGTTGGTTGCCCTAGATAGATCAAAATGCCATCCGCTTAACAGGCCAATTTATGTTCTGTCCCTTTAATAGTAATTCCCCTGATATCTTCATTTTGTCTGATGTATTGAGCTAATGATTCCAGATATAATGTGAAGAGTAGCGGTGACCATGCACAACCCTGTCTCGTGCCCCTTTCCACTTTTAACATTTTAGAAAAACTTGGACAGGTACATAGATGAGAGATGTATGGAGGGATATGGTCCAGGTGCAGGTCAGTGGGACTAGGCAGAAAAATGGTTCGGCACAGCCAAGAAGGGCCAAAAGGCCTGTTTCTGTGCTGTAATGTTCTATGGTTCTATGGAACAATAGTGCAGACTATTATCTAAATGGGGAGAAGGTTCAAACATCAGAGGTGCAAAAGGATTTAGGAGTTTTAACAGTTTTGGGCCCCCTATCTCAGAAAGGATATGTTGTCATTGGAGAGAGTCCAGAGGAGGTTCATGAGGATGATTTCGGGAATGAAGGGGTTAATATATGCGAGACGTTTGGCAACATTTGGCCTGTACTCATAGGAATTTTGAAGAATGTGGTGGTGGGGGGTGGGGAGGGGAGTCTCACTGAAACCTACCAAATGTTGAAAGGACTAGATAAGGTGGATGTGGAGAGGATGTTTCCTGTGGTGGGGAGTATCCAGAACTAGAGGGCACAGCATCAAAATTGAGGGGTAATCTTTTAGAATGGAGGTAATGAGGTATTCTTTTAGCTAGAGAGTAGTGAATTTGTGGAATGCTTTACCACAGACTACAGTGGAGGCCAAGTCCGTGGGTACATTTAAGGCGGAAGTTGATCGTTTCCTGATCAGTCAGGGCTTCAAAGGATATGGTGAGAAGACAGGTGCATAGGGTTGAGTGGGATCTGGAATCAACCATGATGGAATGGTGGAACAGACATGATGGGCTGAAGGGCCTAATTTTGCTCCTACGTCTTATGGACGTTCCATCAACTTGAACCAGTCTGGCCATTTTCCTCTGACCTCTCTCATTTTCACTCACAGAACTGCTGCTCACTGGACGCTTTCTGTTTATCACACCATTCTTTGTAAACACTAGAGAATAAATGTAGCTGAAAGTAGCATAGACAAAGACTGCAAGGAGCTACAAACAGATTAAATAATCGGGCAAGTGGTGCTAGACAAGAACACCACTTAACACCAGGATATCCAATAACATCTGCTCTAGTAAGAATTAAAAGATTTCTTTTTTTTAAAAAAAGGATAGAAGGCTAATAAATAATGGTATTAGAGAGAATTGATGGTCAACATGTAGGCTCAGCAAGCAATTACAAAGGCAAAAGGTACAGTAAGTCTACTGCATGTGGATGTGAAGAGTAAGAAAGTCGACATACTATTATGGAGAGCTTTGATGGGACCAAAAAAGAGAATTTATTCCCCAGAGGCTGGGATATCAAAAATTTACTTGGATTATTCAAGGATGAGAGATGTTGGGCATCAACTGACCACTTCATGCACTTGTTACCTATCAGACAAACCCATGACATACTGCAGTGGCCACATGAGATATGGAGTGGTCCACAAACAGTAATAATGCCAATTATGCAGCCCAGACTGATTGCCCTAATAGTCTGTTGGCAGTTTGCTATTCTCAATAATTTTAAAAATGGTTTTAAATGTCCCAGATAATCAGAAATATTTGAAAGATCGAATTGTTTTAAATAAGTAAAAGTTCAGGCAACATTTTGATTACAGTATTCATTACAGTATGAAAGACTTTTCAATCCTAAATAAAAGATTTAGGACATTCTTCACATTGAGTATTTGATGGTCTTCATTTTTAATTGTTTCTTTTGAGTTTCTTTGTTTTGTGGCTGTCTGTAAGGAGACAAATCTTAGGGTTGTGTACAGTAGATATGCTTTGATCATAGATGTACTTTGAACTTTGATGGCAGTAAATAAAAAATTGCCTGCGATAGGATAGCTGCAGCATGAGCCTGCACCAGAGTTGAAAATGAGAGCTGCATAAGCAAAGCTCAAAGTTGAAATGCTAATGGGAAACGTCATTAAGACACAGAGAAAACTTGTGTAAGGACAACACTGAGTGTGCTCAGGGAGGAACATGCAGCTGAGGCAAAGGTGTGTGAAGCAGCAGTGCTTGTCTCTAGGAAGATGACTGAAGAACTGACCAGTGGAACACGTCCTTTAATATGATTTGGTTGCTCAGAGGATGAAATCAAAGCAACAGACAAAGACAGGAACCAGCTTCCTGCCATGCTTCACACCATTTCTCCCCAGTCCTTTCCCTGAACTTGCATCATAGAAACATAGAAAACTAACACACAATACAGGCCCTTTGGCCCACAAAGCTGTGCTGAACATGTACTTACTTCAGAAATTACCTAGGGTTACCCATAGCCCGCTATTTTTCTAAGCTCCATGTACCTGTCCACGAGTCTCTTAAAAGATCCGATCGTATCCGCTTCCACCACCGTTGCTGGCAGCCCATTCCACACACTCACCACTCTCTGCATAAAAATCACCCCTGACCTCTCCTCTGTACCTACTTCCAAGCACCTTAAAACTGTGCCCTCTCGTGTTAGCCATTTCAGTCCTGGGAAAAAGCCTCTGACTATCCACACGATCAATGCCTCTCATCATACTTATACACCTCTATCAGGTCACCTCTCATCCTTCATTGCTCCAAGGAAAAAAGGCCGAGTTCACTCAACCTATTCTCATAAGGCATGCTCCCCAATCCAGGCAATATCCCTTGTAAATCTCCTCTGCACCCTTTCTATGGTTTCCACATCCTTCCTGTAGTGAGGCGACCAGAACTGAGCACAGTACACCAAGTGGGGTCTGACCAGGGTCCTATAGAGCTGTAACATTACCTCTCGGCTCCTGAATTCAATTCCACGATTGATGAAGGCCAATACACCATATGCCTTCGTAACCATACAGTCAACCTGTGCAGCAGCTTTGAGTGTCCTATAGACTCGGACCCCATGATCCGTCTGATCCTGTACACCTCCAGTTGAACTTTTTGTGTGTTTCTCCCTAGCTGTCAGCCTGTGGTTTTGTATTACCATGTGCTCCTGTCCCCACTCCTGCTCTGCTCCGGCCCCTGTATTACTGAGTACTCCGTCTCTCACCTGTTTCTCATTATTACCTGTATTGCTACCACCTTTGTCTCATTGTGCTCCACCTATCATCTGCCTCTCTGTTTATTGTCAGTATATTTCAGTCCTGTGTTTTCACCTGTTTGTTACCAGATTGTGCCAGTGAGTTTTCCTGAGCCTTTCCAGCATTTGTATCTCTACTCTGTCCATCTGAATATTGACTCTTCCTGTTTCCTAATTCTGGTTGTTGGATTTCTCTGGATGTTTTGATCTCTGCCTGAACTTTGACACCAACTTTGTTTGCACCTTGGGATTTGTTACTTAATTAATATCACTGTGTGCACAGTACTGGGTCTGTGATTAGATCCCTGCTCCAGCAACCTGACACCACACTGCCAAGAGTCTTGAGATTAATGCTATATTCCGCCATCATATTTGACCTACCAGAATGAACCACCTCACACTTATCTGGGTTGAACTCCATCTGCCACTTCTCAGCCCAGTTTTGCATCCTATCAATGTCCCGCTGTAACCTCTGACAGCCCTCCACAATATCCACAACACCCCCAACCTTTGTGTCATCAGCAAATTTACTAACCCATCCCTCCACTTCCTTATCCAGGTCATTTATAAAAATCACAAAGAGTAGGGGTCCCAGAACAGATCCCTGAGGCACACCACTGGTCACTGAGACCTCCATGCAGAATATGACCTGTCTACAACCACTCTTTGCCTTCTGTGGGCAAGCCAGTTCTGGATCCGAAAAGCAATGTCCCCTTGGATCCTATGCCTCCTTACTTTCTCAATAAGCCTTGCTTGGGGTACCTTTAAAATGCCTTGCTGAAATCCATATACACTACATCTGCTGCTCTACCTTCATCAATGTGTTTAGTCACATCCTCAAAAAATTCAATCAGGCTCGTAAGGAACGACCTGCCTTTGACAAAGCCATGCTGACTATTCCTAATCATATTATGCCTCTCCAAATGTTCATAAATCCTGCCTCTCAGGATCTTCTCCATCAGCTTACCAACCACTGAAGTAAGACTCACTGGTCTATAATTACCTGGGCTATCTCTACTCCCTTTCTTGAATAAAGGAACAACATCCGCAACCCTCCGATCCTCCGGATCCTCTCCCGTCCCCATTGATGATACAAAGATCATCGCCAGAGGCTCAGCAATCTCCTCCCTCGCCTCCCACGGCAGCCTGGGGTATATCTCGTCTGGTTCCAGTGACTTATCCAACTTGATGCTTTCCAAAAGCTCCAGCACATCCTCTTTCTTAATATCTACATGCTCAAGCTTTTCAGTCTGCTGTAAGTCATCTCTACAATCGCCAAGATCATTTTCCATAGTGAATACTGAAGCAAAGTATTCATTAAGTACCTCTGCTATCTCCTCCGGTTCCATACACACTTTTCCATTGTTACACTTGATTGGTCCTATTCTCTCACATCTTATCCTCGTGCTCTTCACATACTTGTAGAATGCCTTGGGGTTTTCCTTAATCCTGTCTACGAACACCTTCTCATGGCCCCTTCTGGCTCTCCTAATTTCATTCTTAAGCTCCTTTCTGCTAGCCTTATAATCTTCTAGATCTCTATCATTACCCAGTTTTTTGAACCTTCTGTAAGCTCTTCTTTTCTTCTTGATTGGATTTACAACAGCCTTTGTACACCACGGTTCCTGTACCCTACCATCCTTTCTGTCTCATTGGAACTTACCTATGCAGAACTCCACACAAATATCCCCTGAACATTTGCCACATTTCTTCCATACTTTCCCTGAGAACATCTGTTCTCAATTTATGCTTCCAAGTTCCTGCCTGATACCCTCATATTTCCCCTTACTCCAATTAAACACTTTCCTAACTTATCTGTTCCTATCCCTCTCCAATGCTATTCTAAAGGAGATAGAATTGTGATCACTATCTCCAAAAAGCTTTCGCACTGAGAGACCTGACACCTGACCAGGTTCATTTCCCAATATCAGATCAAGTACAGCCTCTCCTCTTGTAGGTTTATCTACATATTGTGTCAAGAAACCTTCCAGAGCACACCTAACAAACTCCACCCCACCTAAACTCCTCGCTCCAGAGACATGCCAATCGATATTTGGGAAATTAAAATCTCCCATCACAACAACCCTGTTATTATTACACCTTTCCAGAATCTGTCTCCCTATCTGCTCCTCGATGTCCCTGTTACGAGTGGCTGGTCTATAAAAAACACCCAGTAGAGTTATTGACCTCTTCCTGTTCCTAGCTTCCACCCACAGAGACTCCGTAGACAACCTCTCCATGACTTCCTTCTTTTCTGCAGCCGTGACACTATCTCTGATCAGCAGTGCTATGCCCCCACCTCTTTTGCCTCCCTCCCTGTCCTTTCTGAAACACCTATCTCAAGCCTGGCACTCTAAGTAACCATTCCTGCCCCTGAGCCATCCAAGTTTCTGTAATGGCCACAACATCATAGCTCCAAGTACTGATCAACACCCTAAGCTCATCCGCATTGTTCATAATACTCCTTGCATTAAAATAGACACATCTCAAACTATCGGTCTGAGCATGTCCCTTCTCTATCACTGCCTATCTTCCCTCTCATATTGTCTCCAAGCTTCCCCTATTTGTGAGCGAACAGCCCCTTCCTCTGTCTCTTCAGTTCAGTTCCCAACCCCCTAGCAATTCTAGTTTAAACTTTCCCCAGTAGCCTTAGCAAACCTCCCTCCCAGGATATTGATCTCCCTGGGATTCAAGTGCAACCCGTCCTTTTTGTACAGGTCACACCTGCCCCAAAAGAGGTCCCAATGATCCAGAAATCTGAATCCCTGCATCCTCTGCTTCTGATTCAAACTCAACGAAAGATGAGCCTTCATTTATGGTCGAAAGTGAGAAGTGCCCAAAATCAGCGAACTTGGAAACACATCAGTGTTCAGCACTTCATAAGAATACACAAGGGCTGAACAGTCAGCAAGTGCCTCAGTGGCTTACCTCTCAACAGAACCAACTGCACAGTCCTCAGTGGCTGCACCAGGCTATTGTGATGAAAACCACTGAGTGGGATGCTAAGACTGGCCAGAGAAGCCCTGAGACAGAGTCAATGCAAACGCAGACTGGACAGCCATTCAGATAGTCATGGAGAATCTGAGGAGAACTGGAGAACTATATCGTAGAACATGGATGGACACACAGTGCAGCAAGCACCAGTTGTCTCCACGAAACTGAGCCAAGAACCTATTGACACTTCAGAAGAATTAGAGCCAGATACAGCTGTAAATTCTGGACCAGCACCTTGGGCGACTGCTTTCAACACACCCGCAGTACAGCACAGTGAGGAGCCTACTAAGCATCCATCAGCTTCTTCCTCCTACATTCTTTCTTTTCAAATCTTTTTATTGTATATATATATATATATAGGAAAAATAACATGAGTACATCGAAGTAACAACACTTACAATGCCTCAAAAAAAACCCCATCATCTTAAAGACTGAAAACAAAATTTTGTGATAACAAAAAAAAAACCTACTAAGCAGGAAAGTGAGAAAAAAAAAGAGAACCCATTAGGTGTACAACCTCGGAACCATGCATCATACAAAAAGCTTCTAAAAATAAACATCAAACCGCCAGCAAGAAAAGAAAATATACTAAAAGAGTTTACAATTAGATCGTGGAAAAATTATATCAATTAACTCAAATGATAATAACGAGCAAATGAGCCCCATCTTTTCTCAAAATCAAATAAAGGTTCAAAGGTTCGACTTCTAATTTTCTCCAAACTAAGACATAGCATCACTTGAGAGAACCATTGTGACAAAGTGGGAGCTGATGTATCCTTCCACTTCAACAAAATGGCCCTCCTAGCTATCAATGTAACAAATGCAATAACATGTTGGTCAGACACAGAAATACCATGAATATTTTGAGGAACTATTCCAAAAAGCACAGTTAATTTATTAGGTTGTAAATTAATTTTAAATGCTTTAGAAATTGTTGAGAAAACTGACTTCCAGAACTGTTCCAATATAGAACAAGACCAAAACATATGTGTCAGTGTAGCTATCTCAGTTTTACATCTATCACAATGACTATCAACATTAGGAAAAATTTTAGAAAGTCTCTCCTTTGTCAAATGATAATGATGTACAATTTAAAATTGAATCAATGAACGGCTAGCACAAATTGAAGAAGAGTTAACCAACTTCAATATCCGCATCCAATCCTCCATCATAAAAGTCAAATTAAGTTCCTTTTCCCAATCCTGTTTAATCTTAGACAAAGGACGCTTATCCCATTGTAATAGTAAATTATAAATTCTTCCAATAGAACCCTTAATCAATGGATTCATACTCATAATAGTATCTAACAGGTCAGCCTCCAATATGTAAGGGAAATTACTTAAATATTTTTGTAAAAAATGTCTAACTTGAAGGTATTGCAAAAAGTGTGAATATGAAAGAGAATATTTATCAGTTAATTTATCAGTTAAATTACTTTTTTAAGCCTTCTTTGAGTGATCCAATTTTTCTACTTTGGAAAAATAAAGGTATTAATTCTTTTTTGAATTTATTTTTGGAAGATAGATTGATGTCCTTCCTCCTGCATTCTAAAGACATCCTGGAACGTCAGAAGAAGAGCCAGTGGATTTGTTGTGGAGTCAATGGGGGGAGGTGTGCTTACCCTTGCCAACCCTCACTGAGTGCAACCATATTCTCAACAACAGGGATGAGGTCCCAACTCCTGAAGTTGCACGCAGTCATTCACATCTTAAGACCATAGCTGACAAGATTCCCCCGACTCGACTCTTCTGCTGAGGTTCTCCTGTTGTTCAGCAGAGGCACCATCCATGTACATAAGGTACGTGAACAGCACAATGGTCAGCAAAGTGTGCCTTATGCCCAACAACTGAGCCTGGCATAGGTCATAGTGGGTGAAGTCTGTCTCGATGTTGCTCATCAGCCCACTGTTAGCACATTTAAGACTAATGTCCTGGAGAAAGGGTGCCCAAGTTATTTCAGGCCCTGAGAGAGTAGAATCTTTATGAAAGAGAAGATTGTAGGAGTAGCCAAAGCCAGCCTTTGCAATGGTTGGCACATTTGTAAGCTACCTCAGTGCAGAGCGACTGAATTGGCATAGGTTAGAATCCTTCTTGTATGCAAAGGAAGTGCAGTGCAGTGCAAAGCAGGAACCTCTCCCAATCCAAAGTTACCTTCGTGAACTCTGTCCCTTTCTTGACTCTGAGGGGCTGCAGAGAGTTGGAGGACTCATTTCAGAGGTACCTTGTCCAATCATCATCCTGGATGAGCACCATGACACCAGTCTGCTCACCAGACATTACCACAATCAAGGATGTCATCAAAGACAACATTTTTGAAGCAAGAATGGTTAACGACTGTGCTGCAAGACTGTTTCAAGACTAGTCTCTAAGATGATCCTTTGTTTGCCAAAGACATAATGAAATGATCATTTGACTTTTAATTTTAGTAGTTCAGTTTGAAATCATAGATGGTCAGGCAGGGGGTGTTCTGCCTCCGGAGGTGCAGTTTGTTTTGTGTAAATATCATTTCTTGTTCATAAGTTGTTTTTAAATCATTTCCTGCCCAGGTTGATTTGAATTTTGACTTGAAGCACACACTGTAGAAAGGCGCCCATCTCCATCCACTCTTTATTTGAAGGAGGGAAGAGAAGATGGCGGCGCGATGAAGCGCGCACGGCTGTTCCGAATGATATCGTATCACAGGACTGTGCACAATCCTGATTTGATGGAGACAGACGTGAGAAGCGCGGAGGAACACCTGGAGAAACTTCTGAAATGCCCGCTTCACTGCTGCTGCTACTGTGCGATCGAGAATCTCCGGAGGGGAAGGCCCCAAATCCTCGGCTTTGCCTACTGCCTGTTGCCGGGGCCAGGGTCGAAGCGCTCAGCAGAGATGGTGCTCGCTGCTCCGTGTCAGAGAGCTGGTCGGAGGCTCGACGTTTTCGGACGGACTCGGAGTCGGACTGTGGTCGGATGCTTCCAGGATGCTGCATTGGCAAGTTTGCGGCGCTGGAGGTTTACCGTCTGCGTGAGATGATGGGACTTTCGAGAGGCTTTGAGACTTTTACCATGTCCATGGTCTGTTCTTATGAAATTACCGTATTGCTTTGCACTGTTGTAACTATATGTTATAATTATGTGGTTTTTGTCAGTTTTTAAGTCGGTTTGTCATATGTTTCTGTGATATCATTCTGGAAGAACATTGTATCATTTCTTAATGCATGCATTACTAAATGACAATAAAAGAGGACCGCGTGTCCTCATAATCTAATTTGCCCTTGAAAGAGTAATATCTGTGAGTCTTGAGCTTCTTAATATTGGTATACAATTAGTAGATGTACTTTGAAGTATTATGTTTATCGTTCACCACATGGAGATTCTGTACTAAATCTAATACATGTTTTACTTAACTTTCTGCAGTTTCACAAAATTTCCCCATTAAAAACTCTGCAGCAAGCTTCTGGCTCGGGTGATTTTTGAGAAGGTGTTTAACTCCCTGCCTAGCTTTGTATACAACACACTGTGAGGGCAATAGAGTATATTTTGAATCATCTTGGTGAACTTTGGGAATAGAGGCACTCAAGATATTTATTCTTAGTGTTCTTTAAAGAAAACAAAATCTACAGATGATGCTTAAGACAATAATTGGATTCTGGACACAACATGTATCTGGCTAAAAATTAGTAAAAAGATCAAATTAAAATATTCTAACAGTTCAATTTATATTTTCTGGTCCCAAAGCTAAATATATGGTAAAATTATAATATGTCAACACAAGTTCAAGTTTATTGTCATTCAAATGTACACATGTACTGTAAACTGCCAAATGAAACAATGTTCCTCCAGACCAAAGTGTAAAACACGGTACATATAACTCACAAAACATATAAATAATATTACCACAAATAAACAAATGTTAAGGTACATTTATGACCACAAGTTAAAAAGTAAACAGTATAATGCCACTGGCACTTTGTACATGATGAGACCTGGATGGTGGCAGGAGTTCAGTAGTCTCAAGGCTGAGTGAAGAAGTTAGGTGCTCCTAACTCTCTCTATGGAGCAGCCATTTATGTGCAGTGAGGAATTGTCAGTCTATGCCTTCCTAAAGTCTATAATCATCTCATAGTCTTATCCAAGTTAAAACTCAAGTTGTTGTGCTCGCACCATTCTACCAACTGCTGCACCTGCTCTCTGTAAACTGTCTTGTCACTGCTGTTGCTGAGGCCAATTACTGTTGTGTCATCAATAAATTTGATGATTTGGTTTGAACTGGATCTAACAGTACACTCATACATCAGCAGTCAGCTGAATATGCAGCCCTGGCAGGCACCGGTGCTCTGCGTGATGGAGTTAGAGATGTAGCTGCTAACAAAGACTTTCTGTGGTCTACTTGTCAAGAAGTCCTGGATCCAGTTACAGAAAAAGGTGTTGAGACCCAATAAGGACCATTTACCCACCAGCTTCTGAGGGATGATCATATTAAATACCGAACTTAAGTCAATAAACAGCATCCTGATATATGAGGCACCGTTTTCCAGGTGGGTCAGGACAGAGTGGAGTGCAGAGGCTATGGCATCATCAGTGCACCAAGCTGAGCAACTGTTGAGGGGTCAGCTTACCTGGGGGAAGCGACAGTGGCCGTGCCTCCGGCACAGAGTCCGGCCCTGTGGCTCAGAAGGGTAGGGAAAGGAAGAGGAGGGCAGATGTAATAGGGGACCCGATAGTAAGGGGGTCAGATAGGCGATTCTGTGGACGCAGTCCAGAGACCCGGATGGTAGTTTGCCTCCCTGGTGCCAGGGTCCGGGATATTTCTGATCGTGTTCAAGATATCCTGAAGTGGGAGGGTGAGAAGCCAGAGGTTGTGGTACATATAGGTACCAATGACATAGGTAGGAAAAGGGAAGAGGTCCTGAAAGGAGAATATAGGGAGCTAGGAAGGGAGTTGAGAAAAAGGACCGCAAAGGTAGTAATCTCGGGATTACTGCCTGTGCCACGCGGCAGTGAGAGTAGGAATGCGATGAGGTGGAGGATAAATGCGTGGCTGAGGGATTGGAGCAGGAGGCAGGGATTCAAGTTTTTGGATCACTGGGGCCTCTTTTGGCACAGGCGTGACCAGTACAAAAAGGACGGGTTACACTTGAATCCTAGGGGGACCAATATCCTGGCAGGGAGATTAGCGAGGGCTACTGAGGTGACTTTAAACTAGAATGGTTGGGGGGTGGGAATCAAATTAAAGAGGCTAGGCGTGAGGAGGTTAGTTCACAACAGGGGGATGGGAACCAGTGCAGAGAGACAAAGGGGTGTAAAGTGAGGGTAGAAGCAAAAAGTAGTAAGGAGAAAAGTAAAAGTGGCAGGCTGACAAATCCAGGGCAACCATCAAAAAGGGCCACTTTTCAACATAATTGTATAAGGGCTAAGAGAGTTGTAAAAGCGCGCCTGAAGGCTTTGTGTGTCAATGCAAGGAGCATTCGTAACAAGGTGGATGAATTAAAAGTGCAGATTGTTATTAATGAATATGATATAGTTGGAATCACAGAGACATGGCTCCAGGGTGACCAAGGATGGGAGCTCAACATTCAGGGATATTCAATATTCAGGAGGGATAGACATGAAAGAAAAGGAGGTGGGGTGGCGTTGCTGGTTAGAGAGGAGATTAACGCAATAGAAAGGAAGGACATAAGCCGGGAGGATGTGGAATCGATATGGGTAGAGCTGCATAACACTAAGGGGCAGAAAACGCTGGTGGGAGTTGTGTACAGGCCATCTAACAGTAGTAGTGAGGTTGGGGATGGTATTAAACAGGAAATTAGAAATGTGTGCAATAAAGGAACAGCGGTTATAATGGGTGACTTCAATCTACATGTAGATTGGGTGAACCAAATTGGTAAGGGTGCTGAGGAAGAGGATTTCTTGGAATATATGCAGGATGGTTTTTTGAACCAACATGTCAAGGAACCAACTAGACAGCAGGCTATTCTAGACTGGGTATTGAGCAATAAGGAAGGGTTAATTAGCAATCTTGTCGTGAGAGGCCCCTTGGGTAAAAGTGACCATAATATGGTGGAATTCCTCATCAAGATGGAGAGTGACATAGTTAATTCAGAAACAAAGGTTCTGAACTTAAAGAAGGGTAACTTTGAAGGTATGAGACGTGAATTAGCTAAGATAGACTGGCAAATGATACTTAAAGGGTTGACAGTGGATATGCAATGGTAAGCATTTAAAGATCGCATGGATGAACTACAACAATTGTCATCCCAGTTTGGCAAAAGAATAAATCAAGGAAGGTAGTGCACCCATGGCTGACAAGGGAAATTAGGGATAGTATCAATTCCAAAGAAGAAGCATACAAATTTGCCAGAAAAAGTGGCTCACCTGAGGACTAGGAGAAATTCAGAGTTCAGCAGAGGAGGACAAAGGGCTTAATTAGGAAGGGGAAAAAGGATTATGAGAGAAAACTGGCAGGGAACATAAAAACTGACTGTAAAAGCTTTCATAGATATGTGAAAAGAAAAAGATTGGTTAAGACAAATGTAGGTCCCCTACAGACAGAAACAGGTGAATTGATTATGGGGAGCAAGGACATGGCAGACCAATTGAATAACTACTTTGGTTCTGTCTTCACTAAGGAGGACATAAATAATCTTCCGGAAATAGTCGGGGACAGAGGGTCCAGTGAGATGGAGGAACTGAGGGAAATACATGTTAGTAGGGAAGTGGTGTTAGGTAAATTGAAGGGATTAAAGGCAGATAAATCCCCAGGGCCAGATGGTCTGCATCCCAGAGTGCTTAAGGAAGTAGCCCAAGAAACAGTGGATGCATTAGTGATAATTTTTCAAAACTCGTTAGATTCTGGACTAGTTCCTGAGGATTGGAGGGTGGCTAATGTAACCCCACTTTTTAAAAAAGGAGGGAGAGAGAAACCAGGGAATTATAGACCGGTTAGCCTAACATCGGTGGTGGGGAAACTGCTAGAATCAGTTATCAAAGATGTGATAACAGCACATTTGGAAAGCGGTGAAATGATCGGACAAAGTCAGCATGGATTTGTGAAAGGAAAATCATGTCTGACGAATCTCATAGAATTTTTTGAGGATGTAACTAGTAGAGTGGATAGGGGAGAACCAGTGGATGTGGTATATTTGGATTTTCAAAAGGCTTTTGACAAGGTCCCGCACAGGAGATTAGTGTGCAAACTTAAAGCACACGATATTGGGGGTAAGGTATTAATGTGGATAGAGAATTGGTCGGCAGACAGGAAGCAAAGAGTGGGAATAAACGGGACCTTTTCAGCATGGCAGGCAGTGACTAGTGGGGTACTGCAAGGCTTTGTGCTGGGACCCCAGTTGTTTACAATATATATTAATGACTTGGATGAGGGAATTAAATGCAGCACCTCCAAGTCTGCGGATGACACGAAGCTTGGCGGCAGTGTTAGCTGTGAGGAGGATGCTAAGAAGATGCAGGGTGACTTGGATAGGTTAGGTGAGTGGGCAAATTCATGGCAGATGCAATTTAATGTGGATAAATGTGAGGTTATCCACTTTGGTGGCAAAAACAGGAAAACAGATTATTATCTGAATGGTGGCAGATTAGGAAAAGGGGAGGTGCAACGAGACCTGGGTGTCATTATACACCAGTCATTGAAAGTGGGCATGCAGGTACAGCAGGCGGTGAAAAAGGCGAATGGTATGCTGGCATTCATAGCAAGAGGATTCGAGTACAGGAGCAGGGAGGTACCACTGCAGTTGTACAAGGCCTTGGTGAGACCACACCTGGAGTATTGTGTGCAGTTTTGGTCCCCTAATCTGAGGAAAGACATCCTTGCCATAGAGGGAGTACAAAGAAGGTTAACCAGATTGATTCCTAGGATGGCAGGACTTTCATATGAAGAAAGACTGGATGAACTGGGCTTGTACTCGTTGGAATTTAGAAGATTGAGGGGGGATCTGATTGAAACATATAAAATCCTAAAGGGATTGGACAGGCTAGATGCAGGAAGATTGTTCCCGATGTTGGGGAAGTCCAGAATGAGGGGTCACAGTTTGAGGGTAGAGGGGAAGCCTTTTAGGACCGAGATTAGGAAAAACTTCTTCACACAGAGAGTGGTGAATCTGTGGAATTCTCTGCCACAGGAAACAGTTGAGGCCAGTTCATTGGCTATATTTAAGAGGGAGTTAGATATGGCCCTTGTGGCTAAAGGGATCAGGGGGTATGGAGGGAAGGCTGGGGCGGGGTTCTGAGTTGGATGATCAGCCATGATCATACTGAATGGCGGTGCAGGCTCGAAGGGCCGAATGGCCTACTCCTGTACCTATTTTCTATGTTTCTATAAGCAAACAGGAAAGGATCAAATACAGCAGGAACTTGGGATTTAAAGTAATCCATAACCAGCTTCTCAAAGCATTTCATTAGTGTTGAGGTCAGTGTCACGAGATGTTAGTTGTTAAGGCGGTCACTAAGACACAATACAATACAGTACACCAATCTTTTTTCAATAAAATCTACTGCAGTTGTTCCATCACACCTGTGTTGTCAACCCTTGGCACTCAAGTTTTATTCTACAAGTGATTTTTCCCAGATCTTTTGATCTACATTCAATTCTCCAATTTCTCGTGAAGCCCATTATCTTTGCAGTTGGTTTATTATTATAAATGTACTGAGATGCAGTGAAAAACTTTCTTGCATACTGTTCATACAGATCAAATCATTACACAGTGCATTGAGGTAGAACAAGGTAAAACAATAACAATGCAGAATAACGTGTTGCAGTTACAGAGCAAATAAAAAGTACAAGATCATAACCAGGTAGATTGTGAAGTCAAGTGTCCAACTTACCATACTAAAGAAACTAGAATATAGTATATGTCTAGTAGAATATAGTATTAATGGTAAGACTCTTGGCAGCGTGGAAGATCAGAGGGATCTTGGGATCCGAGTCCACAGGACACTCAAAGCAGCTGCACAGGTTGACTCTGTGGTTAAGAAGACATACGGTGTATTGGCCTTCATCAATTGTGGAATTGAGTTTAGGAGCCGAGGGGTAATGTTGCAGCTATATAGGACCCTGGTCAGACTCCACTTGGAGTACTGTGCTCAGTTCTGGTCGTCTCACTACAGGAAGGACGTGGAAACCACAGAAAGGGTGCAGAGGAGATTTACAAGGATGTTGCCTGTATTGGGGAGCATGCCTTATGAGAATAGGTTGAGTGAACTCGGCCTTTTCTCCTTGGAGCGTCGGAGGATGAGAGGTGACCTGATAGAGGTGTATAAGATGATGAGACGCATTGATCGTGTGGATAATCAGAGGCTTTTTCCCGGGGCTGAAATGGTTGCCACAAGAGGACACAGGTTTAAGGTGCTGGGGAGTAGGTACAGTGGAGATGTCAGGAGTAAGTTTTTTTACGCAGAGAGTGGTGAGTGCATGGAATGGGCTGCCAGCAACGGTGGTGGAGGCGGATACGATAGGGTCTTTTGAGAGACTTTTGGATAGGTACATGGAGCTTAGAAAAATAGAGGGCTATGGGTAAGCCTAGTAATTTCTGAGGTAGGGACATGTTTGGCACAACCTTGTGGGCCAAAGGGCCTGTATTGTGCTGTAGGTTTTCTATGTTTCTATGTAAACATTTAATAGTCTGATAACAGTGGAAAAGAAGCTGCCTTTGAGCCTGGTGGTATGAGTGTTCAGGATTTTGTACCTTCTGCCTAATGGGAGAGGGAAGGAAATAATATCCAGGGTAGGTATGGACATTGATTATGCTGGCTGCTTTACTAAAGCAGCGAGAAGTACAGACACAGTGCATGGAGGAGAGGTTGGTTTCTGTGATATGCTGATCTATGCCCACACAACTTTTTGCACTTTCTTGCAGTCAGGTACAGGGCAGTTGCCATACCAAGCTATTATACATCCAGAAAGGGTGCTTTCTAAGGTATGTGAGGGGATCCAGGAGTGCCCCTATTAACTGTTTGAAGAGAGACACAGAGAGACATTCATCATTGATGGTTTGTTTGGAAAGGAGAGAGAGATGAAGATTAATGGTTAGACTGTCACTTTAAGGCATTGGAAGTAACTTTGGATTTTTACTGAGTTTGGGTTTGGAGATAGCACTGAGCAGCTCATAAGTTGCTATGGTGACCAAAGGCAGTGTTATTTAATGGACACTCGATGTTATGACTTTCGGCAGGTTGTTGATGTTACTTTCAAGGACTTGTTGCCAGCTTGTGCACTCCTTTACAGATAAAGGAAGGAGGGACTCTTTGAATGACAGGTGATGTTCAGCTGGTGGGATAAATGGGAGGTCAGATGATACAGACCTCAGACACATGATCTGGACACTGAATGAGCGTTGTTGTGCCCGCAGAGAAAGTGGGTTTTTGGAGGATCGATCAGGCGGATCGATCCAAATTGTTATTCCAGCGGTGAAGAAGGGGTTGACTGGTGGGGAGTTGTCTATGTGTCCACCCCTGCCGGGGTGATAGCTCCACCACAGGAAAACCGGTCCCCCTGGTTAAAGTCACAGTCGGTGACTTGTAAAGGATTTCAGAGGACGAGAAGATCGACGGCATCAGCTCACCTGAAGACTCAACTCTCTCTCACTCCCTCCATCACTACTCAACTAAATACCATGAACTGAACTGAACTTAACTTTACTCAACATCGTAAGACTGTATCTTTTTACCCTGAGACTTAAAGAAGCTTGGTTTTTCATACATATATATTCCACATTTACTTTTATATATAATCATTGCTAACCTGTTTGATTTATGTACATTTATATTACTGTATTGCGTAGTTACTAATAAATATTAGTAGTTTATAGCAATACGAGACTCAAAGTGGTTTCTGTTTCTGCTGGTTTCTTTATCCCCGTCACGGGGTACATGACAGGTGCATTGATAAAAGTTGGCAAAGGTCGATAGAGTCATACCAAATTTCTTTAGCTTGAGGAAGCAGAGGCACTGGGAAGCCATCTTGGCCATGACATTTACACGGTTGGACCAGGACAATCCACTGGTGGTGTTCACTCCTACAAACTTGAAGTTTTCAACCTTTTCAACCTCTGTTGATGTAGACAGGAGAATGAGTACCAATCCACCCCCTTCCTTTCTGAAATTAATGACCAGCTCTTTCATTTGCTGACATTGATGGAAAGTTTGTTGTCATGACACCCTGTCACTAGGCTCACTATCTCCTTCCTGTTCTCTGACTCATCATTATTTGAGATCTGGCCCATGATGGTGGTATCATTTGCAATCTTGTAGGTACAACTAGAGCAGAATCTGGTCATGCAGTCATGAGTGCACAGGGAGCAGAGTAGATTAGCGGAATGCTCAAAACATTCCTGTATAAGATAGTCTCATCTACAAAAAAAAAACACTGACGAGTCAGCTTTCTTTATTGTTGAACAAGTATTCCAGTTAGCTTAGGCAGCCACTTACAAGCATTCTCTGCATCCGCTTTTTCAACACAAGTTACTGAAAGCCAACAAGCAATTATAAAAACAAGTTGTGCATCAGTCTTCACTATGAGAAGATTTGAATAATTGACAATTGGTTTATTTATAGTGAACAGCATTTCTTTGTTTGCCATCCAGACAGGACATTCCATATTTGAGTATGTCAAGGTAATATAAAAGGAAAAAAAGAACAGAATGCATGGAGGAAGTTCGGGAAAGATTTGCTCACTAGTAAGGTGATAGGGGAACTGCCATATTAGGGACAGACAATGTCTGTTTTCTCCGTAATTCAGAAGAAAATACTTTCTCTGTAACTATTACACTATGTTCCTTTCTCCTGTATGCTAAACCTGAACTCTTGATCTCTCATCAAAACTTACAAGATTATTACAGGGTTTGACAGGCTGGAAGCAAAGGGGACATTTCCCCTAGCTTAAGCAGTCCAGAACTAGAGGTCACAATCTCAAAAATAAGAGGAAAACTGTTTGGGACTGAGATGCGGAGGAATTTCTTCAGACAGTGACAAAGCTTTGGAAATCTCTTCCCTGGATGCTGGTAAGGATCAGTCACCAAGCTCATTTAAAACTGATGAACAGATTTCTGGATATTGAGATATGCTGAAAACTGAAACCAAAATAGATCAGCTGAATGGTGGTGCAAGCTTAAAGCACCAGGCAGCCTATCCTGCTCTTAATTCTTATCTGCCACTTATTTGCTGATCAAAAACTCTTACTTTTCAACCTGCTTTAATGTGTAGTTCTGGTCATCACACTATAGAAGGAGGGTGCGGATGAGATGTACCAGGATTAGATTGCATCAGACTAGATAGGCCAAGTTTGTTTTTGTTGGAGTGGTCTGACAGAGGTGTGCACAATGATGAGGATAGGTGGATTAAACAATTAGAATTTTTTTCCCATGGCAAGGATGTCTAAGAGGACATGGGTTTAAGGTGGGAGGTAGGAGATTTCGAGGGGATCTAAGACAAATTTATTTCATGTAAAATGTGCTGAATGGAATATCAAATGTATTGCTTGAGTAGAATGTGGAGACAAATACTCTCACAATATTTAAGAAGCATACTTGAGTCATCAAGGCAGAGTAGGCTACAAAGAAAATATGGGTAAATAGGATTGGTGTAGAGTGATACAACAGGCAGCTTAGGCACAGGGGGTGGGGTGCAGGGCCCATTTCTGTGCTGATCAACTCTTGTCATTCTACAAAGCAAAGAGCCACATAATCTTCCATTTCCTCTGGTGAAAAGAAATGAAGCTGTTTTCTTGTTACTTGGCAAAAAGCACCACTGGCAGAAACCCAGAAAGACAATTTTTGGAAGCCTGTAGTCTAAGGACTTAAAAATCAATCTGAGAAAGCATATGAATGGATGGAGGAGGTATTCCTAAAATCCTCAAGATTTCATTGTAGTTAGATTCAAGACTATTCCATCCTCATTATATTCCACCAACCACCCCAACATACAACACTGAATACTATGCAGGATGTTTGCAGTGTTTACGATCAAACCTCTTGTTTGTGGTAACTGGGTGAATAGCAGCTTTGCTTCGTAAACACCACTTTAGACTCTCCAATGCTCAGTAACGCAGAAAGACACAGACTGATGATCTTTAATCAAAACCTTTTACCAACCTGAAACGACAACTTTGTTTCTCTTACCATAGATGCTGCTGGTTATCTGAATTTTTATGTTTTCATCTTTTGTGATCTGCTTTGATAAAGACCCTCATTTTTCTGAAGTTTTCTGATGACTCTGCCATAGTTGGATGCATCAGCAAGGGAGATGAGGCTGAGTACAGGGTTACGGTAGGAAACTTTGTCACATGGTGTGAGCAGAATTATCTGCAGCTTACTGTGAAAAAGACTAAGGAGCTGGTGGTAGACCTGAGGAGAGCTAAGGCACCGGTGACCCCTGTTTCCATCCAGGGGGTCAGTGTGGGCATGGTAGAGGATTACAAATACCTGGAGATACGAATTGACAATAAACTGGACTGGTCAAAGAACACTGAGGCTGTCTACAAGAAGGGTCAGAGCCGTCTCTATTTCCTGAGGACACTGAGGTCCTTTAACATCTGTCGGACAAAGCTGAGGATGTTCTACGAGTCTGTGGTGGCCAGTGCGATCATGTTTGCTGTTGTGTGCTGGGGCAGCAGGCTGAGGGTAGCAGACACCAACAGAATCAACAAACTCATTCGTAAGGCCAGTGATGTTGTGGGGATGGAACTGGACTCTCTCACAGTGGTGTCTGAAAAGAGGATGCTGTCCAAGTTGCATGCCATCTTGGACAATGTCTCCCATCCACTACATAATGTACTGGGTGGGCACAGGAGTACATTCAGCCAGAGACTCATTCCACCGAGTTGCAACACAGAGCGTCATAGGAAGTCATTCCTGCCTGTGGCCATCAAACTTTACAACTCCTCCCTTGGAGGGTCAGACACCCTGAGCCAATAGGCTGGTCCTGGACTTATTTCCTGGCATAATTTACATATTACTGTTTAACTATTTATGGTTTTATTACTATTTATTATTTATGGTGCAACTGTAACGAAAACCAATTTCCCCCGGAATCAATAAAGTATGACTATGACATTTGCCATCTTCTCTCAAGGCAATGCATTTCCGTGCTTATCTGTTCAATGAATAATCTCAGTCACCCAGAATTCACTGATTCATAAAGTGACCATTGCACAAAGTAAATTATCACCCATTACAAATAAGATAATAAGATAATAGGAGCAGAATTAGTCCATTTGGCCCATCGAGTCTGGTCTACTATTTCATCATGGCTGATCCAATGTTCCTCTCAGCCCCAATCTCCTCCCTTTTCCCCGTATCCCTTCATGCGCTGACCAATTAAGAATCTGTCAACCTCTGTTTTAAATACACAAAAAGACTTGGCCTCCAGAACTGCCTGTGGCAACGAATTCCACAGATTTACTGCCCTCTGCCGAAAGAAATTCCACATCTCCATTCTAAAAGGACACCCCTCTATCCTGAGGCTGTGTCCTCTAGTCTTAGACTCTCTCACCATGGGTAATGCCCTCTCCACATCCACTCTATCAAGGCCTTTCACCATTTGATAAGTTATAATTAGGTCACACCTCATTCTTCTGAATTCCATTGAGTATAGGCCCAGAGCCATCAAACACTCTTCATATGACAAGCTATTCAATCCTGGAATCATTTTTGTGAACTTCCTTTGAACCCTCTCCATTTCAGCACATCCCAGTGAAGCCCCACCAATGCTTTATAAAGTCTCAACATTATATCCTTGCTTTTATATTCTAGTCCTCTTGAAATGAATGCTAACATTGCATTTGCCTTCCTCACCACAGACTGAACCTGCATATTAACCTTTAGGGAATCCTGCACAAGGACTCCCAAATCACTTTGCACCTCAGCTTTTTGTATTTTCTCAACATTTAGAAAACAGTCAACCCTTTCATTTCTTCTACCAAAGTGCATGACCATATACTTCCCAAGTCTGTACTCCATTTGCCCAGTCTCCTGATCTGTCTAAGTCATTCTGTAGCCTCTCTACTTCCTCAAAACTACCTGCCCCTCCACCTGTCTTCATATCATCCACAAACTTTGTAACAAAGCCATCAATTCCATCATCCAAGACATTGACATATAACGTAAAGAATTGTCCCAACACAGACCCCTGTGGAACACCACTAGTCACTGGCAGCCAACCAGAAAAGGTTCCCTTTATTCCCACCCTTTGCCTCCTGCCAACCAGCCACTGCTTTATCCATGCTAGGATCTTTCCTGTATTACCATGGGCTCTTAGCTTGTTAAGTAGCCTCATGTGTGGCACCCTGTCAAAGGCCTTCTGAAAATCCAAATATACACCAACCAATTCTCCTTTGTCGATCCTGCTTGTTATTTATTCAAATAATTCTAAAAGATGAGTCAGGCAAGATTTTCCCTTGAGGACACAAGCTGACAACAGTCTATTTTATCATGTGCCTCCAAGTATCCTGAAACAGCATCCTTAACAATGGACTCCAACATCCTCCCAACCACTGAGGTCAGACTAACTGGCCTATAATTTCCTTTCTTCTGCCTTTTCCCTTCTTGAAGAGAGGAGTGACATTTCCAGTTTTCCAGTCTTCTAGAACCATTCCAAAATCTAGTGATTCTTGAAAGATCATTACTAATGCCCCTATGATCTCTTCATCCACCTATTTCAGAACTCTGTGGTGTTCACCATCTGGTCAAGGTGACTTATCTACCTTCAGACCTTTCACTTTCCCAAGATCCTTCTCTCTAGTCATGGTAACATCACGCAATCTTCATGCCCCCCTACATCTGGAACTTCCACCATACTGCGAGTGTCTTCCACAGTGAAGATTGATGTGTAGGAACCTGGAGCTGCAGCTCGATGACCTTCAGCTTGTTAGGGAAAGTAAAGTACAGGAGCTACAGGGAGGTAGTCACCCCAATGCTACAGGAGACAGATTAATGGGTGACTGTCAGGAGAGGGAAGGGAAAACGTCAGATAGTGGAGAGTACCCCTGTGACCATACCCCTCAACAATTAAGGACTCCACCTTGAGTACTGTTGGAGGAGACGACCTAGCTGGGGAAAGCAACAATGGCCGTGCCTCTGACCCTGCAGCTCAGAAGGGTAGGGAACTGAAGGTGCTGGCCCCAGTAATAGGGGACTCTACAGTCAGGGACAGATAGGTGATTCTGTGGACACGAGAAGGAAACACAGATGGTAGTTTGCCTCCCAGTGCCAGGGTCCTTGATGTTTCTGGGCACATCCAGAATATCCTGAAGAGGGAGGGTGAGCGGCCAGAGGTCATGGTACATATTGGTATCAATGAAACAGGTAGAAAAAAGGGAGGAGGTCCTGAAAAAAAGAATAAAAAGAGTTTGGAAGGAAATGAGAAGCAGGACCTCAAGGGTAGTAATCTTGGGATTGCTGCCTGTGCCATGCGACAATGAGTATAGGAATAGAATGAGGTGGAAGATAAATGTCTGGCTGAAGAATTGGAGCAGGGCGCAGGGATTCAGATTTCTGGATAATTGGGACCTCTTCTGGGGCAGGTGTGACCTGTACAAAAGGGGCAGATTAAATTTGAACCCAAGCAGGACCAATATTCTTACAAGCGGATTTACTAGAGCTGTCGGAAGTGGTTTAAACTAATATGTCAGGAGGATGGGAACCAGTCTGATAGAGCTGAAGGTGAACCAGCAGGTTTACAAGTAGATGACCGATGTAACATGAATGTAATGAAGGACAAGCCAATGATTGGGTACAAGTGCAGATAGATCAAAGAGTTAAATTGTACCACAGAGGCAAAATTCAAAAGGGCAAAGAATGCAGGACTGAAGGTACTGTATTTAAATGTGTATAGCATTCAAAATAAGATGGATGAACTCATAGCGTAATTAGAGATTTGTCAGTATGACAATGTGGGCATCACTGAGTTGTGGCTGAAAGAAGGTCATAGTTGGGAGCTGAACAATGAAGGATCTACTTTGTATTGAAAGGACAGGCAGGAAAGCACAGGCAGTGGTGTGGCTCTGTTGGTAACAGATGGAATTACATCTTTAGAAAGAGGTGACACAGGGTCAGAGAACATTGAATCATGTGGGTGGAGTGAAGAAACTTCAAGGGTAAAAAACCATTGTGGGAATCATATACAGGCCTCCAAATGGTTGCCAAAATGTGGGACTGAGATTGCAAAGGGAGCTGGAAAGGGCTTGTAATAAGGATAATGTCACAAATATAATGGGGGACTTCAATATGCAAAGGGATAGGGAAAATCAGGTTGGTGTTGAATCACAAGAGCGGGAATTTGTGGAATGTCTATGAGATGACTTTTTAAATTAGCTTGTGCTTGAGCCTACTTGGGGAAAGGCTATCTTAGATTGGGTGTTGTGTAATAACCCAGATCTTATTAGGGAGCTTAATATAAAGGAACCCTTAGGAGGCAGTGATCATAATATGACTGAATTTATACTGCAATTTGAGAGGGAGAAGCAAAACTCACATGTATCGGTATCACAGTGTAATGAAGGGAATTACTAGAGGAAGAATGGAACAGACACAGGAGACAGGAGCTTGCCCAGGTGGATTGGAAGAGGATACTGCTGGGGATGACCACCAGCGGAGGTGGCTGAAGTTGCTGGGAATAGTTCACAAGGCACAGGACAGACATGTCGCACAGAGGAAGAAGTTCTCAAATAACAAGGGGAGGCAACTGTGACTGACAAAGGAAGTTAAGAACTGCATAAAAGCCAAGGAAAGGGCATTTAAGGTAGCAAAAGTGAGCGGGAAGTTGGACGATTGAGAAACTTTTCAAATCCAACAATAAGCAACTAAAAAGCCGTAAGAAGGGAAAAGATAAAATATGAGGATAGATGAGCCAATAATATAAAGCAGGATACTGAAAGATTTTTCAGTTATACAAAGAGAGAAAGGGAGATGAGAGTTGATATTGGACCACAAGAAAATGTTGCTGGTGAAGTAGTAATGGTGGCCAAAGAAATGGCAGATGTACTTAATGAGTACTTTGTATCTGTCGTCACTGTGCCGTGTGCAAGAGGTCCATGAGTGTCAGGGAGCAGGAGTGAGTGCCATTGCTATTATAAAGGAAAAATGCTAGGCAAACTGAAAAGTTTTAAGGTGGGTAATTCACCTGGACCAGATGAACTACATCCCAGAGTTCTGAGAGAGGCTGCTGAAGAGTTAACAGATGAATTGGTTATGATCTTTCAAGAATCACTTGATTCTGGCATGGTCCCAGAGGGCTGGAAGATTGCAAATGTCACTCCACCCTTTAAGAATGAAGGAAGGCAAAGGAAGGAAATTATAGGCCAGTTAGCCTAACCTCAGTGGCTGGGAAAGTGCTGGCGTCCATTATACAGGATGAGGTTTCGGGGTACTTGGAGACTAATGATAAAATAAGTCAAAGTCAGCATTGTTTTTTTTTGAAGGGAGATCTTGCCTGACAAATCTGTTGGAGTTCTTTGAGGAAGTGACAAGCAGGGTGGAGAAAGGAGAGGCAGTGGATGTCATTTACTTGGATTTTCAGAAGGCATTTGATAAGGTGCCACACGAGGCTGCTTAACAAGATAACATCATATGGTGTTACAGGAAAGATGCTGGCATGGATAGAGGAATGGCTGACAGGCAGGAGGCAGCGAGTGGGAATAAAAGGGGCCATTTCTGATTGGCTGCCAGTGACTAGTGGTGTTCCTCAGGGGTCTGTATTGGGACTGCTACATTTCACATTGTTTGTCAATGATTTGGATAATGGAATTGATGGCTTTGTGGCTAAGTTCGTGGATGATACGAAGATAGGTGGAAGGGTAGGTAGTGCTGATGAAGCAATGTGATTGCAGCAGGACTTAGACAAATGTGAAGAATGGGCAAAAATGTGGCAGATGGAATACAGTGTTGGGAAGTGTATGATAATGCAATTTGGTAAAAGGAACAATAGTGCAGACTATTATCTAAATGGAGAGAAAATTCAAACATCAGAGGTGCAGAGGGACTTAGGTGCCCTCGTGCAAGACTCCCAGAAGGTTAATGTATAGGTTGAATCTGTGGTAAAGAAGGCAAATGTAATGTTGGCATTCATTTCAAGGGGAATAGAATATAAAAGCAAGGAGATAATGCTGAGCCTTTATAAGACACTAGTCAGGCCACACTTGGAGTATTGTCAACAGTTCTGGGCCCCATATCTCAGAAAGGATGTGTTGTCATTGGAGAGAGTCCAGCGCAGGTTCACGAGGATGATTTTAGGAATGAAGGGGTTAACATATGAGGAGCATTTGGCAGCTTTAGGCCTGTACTCACTGGAATTTAGAAGAATGCAGGGGGATCTCCTTGAAACTTACCAAATGTTGAAAGGACTAGATAGGGTGGATGTGGACAGGAGGTTTCCTTCTATGGGGGTATCCAGAACTGGAGAGCACACCCTCAAAATTGAGGGGCGACCTTTTAGAACAGAGGTAAGGAGGAATAATTTTTAGCCTGAGAGTAGTGAATCTGTGGAATGCTCTGCCACAGACTGCGGTAGAGGCCATATCCGTGGGTATATTTAAAGTGAAAATTGATAGCTTCCTGATTGGTCAGGGCATCAAAGGTTATGGTGAGAAGGCAGGTGTAGGGGGTTGAGTGGGATCTGGGATCAGCCATGATGGAATGGCAGAACAGACTCAATGGGCTGAATGGCCCAATTCTGCTCCTATGTCTTATGGTCTGAAATGCTTTTTCAGTTGGCCCCCCATTACTATTTCTCCAATACTGTTTACACCAGTGGTCTGATATCCACTCTCGCCTCTCTGTTAGACTTTATGTATCTGAAGAAACTTTTGGTATGCTCTTTAATATTATTGGCTAGCTTACTTTCATATTCCATTTTTACCTTAATGGCTTTTTTTTTAGTTGCCTTCTGTTGATTTTTAAAAGCTTCCCAGCCCTCTAACTTCCCACTAATTTTTGCTCTGTTTTATGCCCTCTCTGTGGCTTTGACTTCTCTTGTCAGCCACGATTCTGTTCCCCTTTCCTTTAGAATACTGCTTCCTGTATTGGATGTGTATATCCTGTGCCTTCTGAATTGCTTCCAGAAATTCCAGCCATTGGGGCTGTGCTGTCATCCCTGCCAGTGTTTCTTTTCCCCCAATCAACTTTGGCTAACTCCTCTCTCATGCCTCTGTAATTCCCTTTACTCTACTATAATACTGATGCATCTGACTTTAGTTTCTCCCTCTCAAATTTCAGGATGAATTCAATAAATCTTGGCTAATTGTGTTTATCCGTAGAACACAATGCCTATTTTTTTTCATTTGCCATATAATGTAAACCAACTGAGTACTGACAGACAAACATGCAACCCTCCACATGTCACAGAATAAAAGCAAGCACTACATTTTGGGTCAACCAAGATCATTGAAGTGCCAAGCAATTCCTGAGCATATCACTGGATTTCAACTCGCCTGCTGTTTGCTCTATTTTGGGCTATTTGTTGTTCATAAACAATGGTGTTATAATGATGCACGAGTATTACTTGAAATAACTCGGAAAAGGAATGAAATTGAAACATTAAATTAGTCGGGGCACTAAATTTACAGGAGGATTAGTTAGATGCATTCTTGGTTTATCCAGATCATTTGTAATTGTACAGGTATTAGAAATTAGTTTTGTTTTTTTAAATAAATGAAGCCATTAATATTGATATCAGACAGAGCTCTGAAGGTGGTTCACTCTTTAAAGCCCCTATAGTACTGCCCATTGGATTAAATACTCACTAGTTCAAGTTTAGATCCAAAATAAAGGATGAATGGAATACATCTATCTGGAAGCTTGCATGTGCCAGATGAATAACCTATAAAATAAAATGCACAATATTATTAGGAAATGTCAGTTTGAAAAGTTTAAAACATCTAGAACATTAATTACAAGACTGATAAAAGACAGGCCACATCCTGACGCCCTTTTAGGGTTTAGAAAGTAATCTGTACATTGGAAATCTGAAATATAACTAAACTTTAATGCAAAATGATGCAGGAGACACTTTAAATTCCGCAATGAAAGGATTAACGAATCATTCTGACCGTAATTTCAAATATTTCACAAATGAATGTGAGAACAAGGTCAAATCCCAAGCCAGCCCAGCCCGTAGAAGAAAATCACAAACAAGATGAACTAACTGCTCTTTAGAGGAGTTTTGCAAAATCGGATCGGCTGGAGCCGAGATAATGTTCGCTGCTGAATTTTCATGTCTCAATTCAGTTTGCAAAATATGCAAGGAAAAACACAATTTTTAATGATTAGCCCGTGAGCAATGCTGAAATACTCCGAAAGGGTTCTAAGTGAGAATACGCACAGATAGCTTTTTGTTTTTTTTTGAACAGACAGCGAACGCTGCATTAAACCTACACGAGCCGCTGTGCTGTTGTTTCGGACTCTCGTATTCAGTTGGTTGTGTTTAATTTCGTTTGTTGAATGAACACTGTGAATTAATCGCTGGGGTTTGGTAGCCGCCTGTAAAACGGAGCTGTCGTTCCGCCGTTCGTTCCACGATGTTTCCTTGTATATCTCGGCTCTAGCAACCCCTTTGAAAATAAAAAAAAAGTGTCAAGTTAACCGCAAAACAAAAAAAATCGTAGATGTCTGATTAGTGATCGATCCTATATTCGAAGCGAAATGTGACTCATTAAAAAATACCCAGGAACCGTCGCTGTGTCGGTGACGGGCGGACTGTACTTATGTGCACTGCAGAATTTGTGTCGATGCAGCAGCCGCATTGAAAATAATGGACGAATTGCAGGTTTCAAACCACCAGTGTAAGCTAAATTTCGCCCAAACGGAAAAAAGGGATGTATTTGCAATTATTTGAAAAGCGCCAAATTTCAAAATAAAAATAAGTGCAGTTGCTTACCTGTAGGATCAGTGAGGTAGAAGAATGCAACGAAAATCCAAGTCCGTACCCGAGCCATGGTTTCTTATCTTATGCACACATCGACGCGTTTTTATTTACCCCTCTCCTTGAAGGAAGATGATGTTATGAAGATCTGCGGAGAAGCTGCAACCTGTGCATCATAGTCCCGCAGTCTTTTCCATCAGCATGGAGAGCGAGATTCCTTCTCATCCCGGTCCGTGCCTATGACACCAGCAGAATTCTCGCCCAATGCACCAGTCTAGTTAAACCCAGCCTACATCCATCCCAGTACCATGCAACGATGAGCAATAATGGCAGCCGAGTTCACTCTATTGTTAATGAATGGACTTAGTTCCAATCTAAACGCATCAGTCATACGAACTGCGCTCTGCTACAGTGCGTTTTCCAATAGCGCGTTGAGCAGCAGGTTCCTGATCTGCAACCTAATTCATCAATAGTTAGCGAGAGGGCTCATTTTGTCAACAATGTGGCCGAAGGCCGTAATCAAGCCAACACTAACAAAATGCACAAATTGTAATGGCTATTTGTTCAAATCATTTATCACGTATCCACCGGAACTGGAAATTAGTTGCCAGTCAAAACCCATTCTATATACAAGAGTTAGTTCTCAGTGTTCAACGTTTGTTAAATCACATAGTTTCAAAAACAATTTTTGAAACGGGTCAGTATAGAAAAGTGGGCCTGAAGGGATGTTTCAAGTTAGCATCACCAGAGATGTTGGAGAGCTAGTTTTGGCACATGTAACCAGGGACTAGTGGTAACGATCAGCAAATTGGTTAGGCCAAGAACACTGGCAAAGAGATGCAATTTGCTGTCCTTTGTAAATTGGGCTATGAAGAATCATTTCAGTAATGGACCAGTGAATCAGAATATTTAGGCCAAACTATTTGACACAAGGAACTTAATGCTGAAGGGAGTGTATACAACAGAGATGGTGAACAAGTTTCACTTGGGCATGGTTTTGAGGCATAGCCAGGAAACAAACCCACAGAAATGGTAATAATATCATCTAAGTCACAAATGTGGTACAAGAGAGTTTGACGGGCACTAGTAAGTTACAGAAGTGTAAAAGGTGACAGGGTTGCAAGTAACATGGGTGTAATGGTGAGGACGCCCTGCACTTGATTTTAAAATGCCCATTCAAGTTCACACATCACAATGACCTCCTGTCCAGGCTTAATAAAGACAATAGTCTGTTTGTTTTGGATACAAGAATATGAAGCAATATTGTGCAAAAACTCTACAGGCCAACAAGAATGCAGAACTAGAAATGTTGAATGGCACCTATTGCAAACTGAAGAGGATGACAAGGACAGTGTAATTCAGGCCCCCTCACTGAGAAGGCAAGTAAAATAATGTGAATTGATACTGGTAAATTGATCTGTTGTGGGCCAAAATGTGGATCAGAAGAACTTAAACCACTTACCATTGAGACAATGAAATATGATTCAACACTTATTCAGGGGAAGTCATTCAGTTATAGGAGACCAGCTTTATCTACCAGTAGAGATACAGTAGGTGAGTTCATTTACTTATTCTAGTTAGGTACAGAAGAGATATCCGGGGTTAAGTTTTTTTTACACAGAGAGTGATGAGTGCTAAACTTTCTTTTTAACTGCGTCATTTCTTTCTTTTTCCCAGGGGATTCTGGGTGGTTATTTCCTCACCGTCATTTTACGTATTTCCTTTGTGGCCTTAAATTTTGTAGTTTTTAAATCTATTTTGTTTTGTAGGTTTTCATAACTAGTTTATGTTAATAATCTCATTTTTTTTTGTTTTGTTTACTCATGGGTCTGGGGTTTGTTGCGGTTTTTTTATATTTTCTGGCTTTTAATCTGTTATATTATGTGTTTGTTTTAATTGAGTTATCTTTTTTTTATTCTTTTACACTGTTTTATAATTAGCTGATCTTTTTTATATTTAGGCTTTTTTTAGGGAGCGTATACCGGAAGTCATGGAGGTAGTTTTAGTGCTTGCTTCTTTCGGGCTGGTCTGCGTTAGATTTAGCCTTGGGGTCATGGGGTGGGGGGTGGTGGGAGGGGCTTCACGTTTTAGTTTCTTTCTTCTTGGGCTATGTACATTATTGAAGTATTGGTTGCGTTCTTCTTCCCGGTATCTCTTGTATGTTCTGTTCCCTTTCCGGGTTCGTGGGTCGAGCCTATCGTCAATCCTCCTTGTTGCGGGTTGACTTTAGGGTTTATGGAGTCTATTATTAATTTTGTCTCCTGGAATACTAATGGTCTTAATCATCCTATTAAAAGGAAAAAAGTTTTTAAAGTGTTCCGGAGACTTAAAGCACAAATTTTATTTTTACAAGAGACCCATGTGCGGAGGGGGGACAGACTACGTTTTTTTAAATTCTGGAAGGAACAACAGTTTCATTCGAACTCCAATGCTAAGATTCGAGGTGTCTCTATTTTTATAGACTCCTCAGTTACTTTTATACAACATGATATTATTTCTGATCCGAATGGTAGATTTCTATTGGTTAGTGGTCTACTATTTAATAAAAAGGTAGTTTTGGTTAATGTTTATGCTCCTAATATGGACTGTCCGGAATTTTATAAATCATTATTCAATCAGTTCCCGAATTTGAATGAGTTTTCATTGATCTGGGGCGGAGATCTTAATACCTGTTTGTCTCTAGCTTTGGACCATTCGGCTCCTCTACGGACCTTACCTAATAAATCTGCAACTTTGATTAATTCATTCCTTTCTGATTCTGGGTTGACGGACATTTGGCGTTTTTTGCATCCTCAGGAAAAAGATTTTTCTTTTTTTTCACATGTTCACCATTCCTATTCAAGAATTGATTATTTCTTTATTGATTCTCGTCTTATTCCTTCAGTGATTAAATGTGATTATGACTCTATAACCATTTCGGATCATGCTCCACTTAAGCTTTCTATTAAAATTCTGGCCAATATACAAAATAATAGACAATGGCGTTTTAATTTGCTGTTGCTTCAGGACTCGGACTTTGTTAACTTTATGAATGAACAGATTGATCTTTTTTTTACAATTAACTATACAGAGGATATTTCTGTGAACATTCTTTGGGATACTTTTAAAGCTTATATTCGTGGTCAGATTATCTCGTATTCTGCTGCTTTGAGGAAGAAGCTGAAGCAGGAGGAGTTGGTAATTGTGGACAAGATTAAGGAAATTGATAAGAAATATGTTATAGCTCCTTCTGAGGAGTTATATAAACAAAGAACTGAACTTCAAATGGAACACAGTTTATTACTTTCGTCCTCGATTGTAAACCAATTAAAGAAAACAAGAAGCGAATTTTATGTACACAGTGACAAAATTGGCAAACTGTTGGCTAATCAACTGAAGTCTAATTATGCTAAATCTCAAATTAATCAGATTTATAACCAAAATGACCGACTGATACTTGATCATGTGGGGATTAATCAAACCTTCTGTGATTTTTATTCTTCCTTATATCAATCAGAGTCTCCTCGAGATTCTACATATATGAATGATTTTTTAGATAATCTAGACTTCCCTGAGATTTCACAGGATATGTCTTCTATGTTAGATACTCCCATTACCATGGATGAGATTAAGAATGTTATTTTCTCTATGAATTTGGGGAAAGCTCCTGGCCCTGATGGGTTTACCGTAGAATTTTATAAATGTTTCGCACCTTCGTTAATCCCTTGGTTCTGTAGGGTTTTTGAGGCTTCATTAAAACTTGGTAAACTTCCTGAATCTTTCAATAGAGCGTCAATCTCTCTAATATTAAAGAAGGATAAAGATCCTGCTCAATGTGCATCTTATAGACCAATATCTTTATTAAATGTTGATTCTAAAGTTTTTTCTAAGTTATTAGCAAATAGATTAGAAAAAGTACTTCCTTCTATTATTTCGGAAGACCAAACGGGTTTTATTAAAGGTCGTTACTCTTTTTATAATATTCGCACACTGTTAAATATTGTTTATACTCCCTCACAAAATGTTCCTGAGTGTGTTATCTCTTTAGATGCTGAGAAAGCTTTTGATAGAGTAGAATGGCCTTATTTATTTAAGGTGCTTGAAATGTTTAATTTTAGCTCGAAATTTATATCCTGGATTAAACTGTTATATTATTCTCCTGTGGCCTCGGTCCATACTAACTCTTTAAGTTCACCTTTTTTCCCTCTTTTTCGAGGTACTCGACAAGGTTGTCCTCTTAGTCCTTTATTATTTGATATTGCATTAGAACCTCTTGCAATTGCCATTTGAGAATCTCCAAATATTACTGGGATAACTCGGGGCTTAAAGTCCCATAAAATATCACTCTATGCTGATGACTTACTTTTATATATTTCTAATCCCCAAAAATCCATCCCGGCTGTTTTAGAGCTATTAGCACAATTTGGTCTTTTTTCAGGTTATAAATTAAATCTTAGTAAGAGTGAACTTTTCCCGATTAATAAACAACTTCCCTTATATCATAACTTTCCATTTAAATTGATTAATAATTATTTTTCATATCTTGGTATTAAAATTACTTGTAAATACAAAGATTTATTTAAGATTAACTTTTTACCATTAATTGACCATATTATTCAACTTTCACCTAAATGGTTTCCTTTATATTTAACTTTGATTGGTCGTATTAATGCAGTTAATATGTTTTTTTTGCCAAAATTTTTATATATATTTCAGGCATTACCAATCTTTGTTCCAAAATCTTTTTTTGATAAAGTCGACTCCAAAATTTCTTCATTTATTTGGCAAAATAAGAACCCGAGACTGGGTAAAATACATTTACAGAAAGCTAAGAGAGATGGAGGCTTAGCATTACCTAACTTTAGATTTTATTATTGAGCAATTAATATTCGACATATGAAATTTTGGTTACTTGACCAGGATATACTATCCATTCCTAAATGGGTAGCATTGGAATTACAATCTGTTCAGGGTTACACACTTGGCTCTATTTTAGGTTCCTCTCTTCCTTTTGATTTGAAACGCCTTAAACAGGTGTCTAACCCGATAGTTAAATATACCTTACGTATTTGGTTTCAATTCAGAAAATTTTTTGATCTTAATCAATTTGGGTTAGCGATTCCTATTTTAGGTAACATATTTTTTCCTCCCTCTTTTACGGATCGTGCTTTTCAAATTTGGAAGACTAAGGGTATTTCACGGTTTTTGGATTTATTTTTAGATGGTTCCCTTATGTCTTTTGAACAATTATCTAATAAATATAATTTATCAAGAATACATTTTTTTTTAGATATCTACAAGTTAGAAATTTCCTAAGTACTATACTTTCTTCCTTTCCAATGCTTCCTCCTACATACATTTTAGATACTATAATTAACCTTAATCCATGTCAGAAAGGTGCATCGGCTATCATTTATAATATTATTATGAAACTTAGGAAAGCTCCATTTGATAAGATTAGGGTAGATTGGGAACAGGAATTGGGGTTTATCATTTCTGTGGATGACTGGGGGCAGATTTTACAATTAGTCAATACTTCCTCTATCTGTGCTAAACATTCCCTAATTCAATTTAAAGTTGTTCATAGAGCACATATGTCCAAAGATAAATTAGTTCGCGTTTATTCTCATATTAATCCTTTTTGTGATAGATGTCCGGGGCAGATAGCCTCTTTAACTCATATGTTTTGGTCTTGCCCTACTCTGGAAACTTTTTGGAGAGACATTTTTAATATTATCTCCAAGGTATTGAATATAGATATCTCTCCCCATCCTATTACTGCTATCCTTGGACTACCTAAAATTTCCAGTAATCTTTCTCCTTCAGCCCGTAGAATGATTGCATTTCTTACTTTAATGGCGAAAAGATGTATTTTACAACATTGGAAAGAGCTTAATGCTCCAACTACCTTTTTTTTTGGTTTTCTCAGACGATATTATGCTTGAATTTGGAGAAAATTAGAAGCAATCTTTATGACTCCTCATTTAAATTTGAACAGACCTGGAGATCTTTTATTCAATATTTTCATTTAATGTAATATATACCCTCCTTGTTTTTTTTTACTGTTTTTAATGGAGGTCGGGATTGAGGACGTGATTTTTAGTCTTTTTAACTCTGTTTGGTTTCAAGTGAGCCCATTGCTTTGCTTTGCTTTTAGTTAGTTGCACGGTGGGTTTTTTTTTCCTTTTCTCTATTGATATATATATAAAAATTAGTATACTATTATGTTACCTTGGTATGTTATGTTTAAATTACATTGTTTGTATCATTTATTTTGTATTAATATCTCCTGTAATTTTATTATATTCTAACAGTGTATTAGTGCCTATATGGCTTACCTTTTTGTATACTTATTCAATAAAAAGATTTAAAAAGAAAAGAGAGTGGTGAGTGCATGGAATAGGCTGCCGATGACGGTGGTGGAGGTGGATACGATAGGGTCTTTTAAGAGACTCCTGGACAGGTATATGGAGCTCAGAAAAATAGAGGGTTATGGGTAACCCTAGGTAATTTCTCAGGTAAGGACATGTTCGGCATAGCTTTGTGGGCTGGAGGGCCTGTATTGTGCTGTAGGTTTTCTATGTTTCTAGTTATGGGTCAGGGGCTTGGCACTGGTAATAATGGACAAATCCTGGACTGAATCACACTGATTTGAATTGAATTGAATTGACTTTTATTAGTTACATCTTTTAAATATATGAGGAGTAAAAATCTTTACATTACATCTCCGTCTAAATGTGCAATGTGCAATTATAGTAATTTATAATAAATATTATGTACAACAGGACAGTCAATATAACAAAGAAATACACTCAAATCAGCGTGAGTTTATCAGTCTGGTGGCCTGGTGGAAGAAGCTGTCCCAGAGCCTGTTGGTCCAGGCTTTTATGCTGCAGTACTGTTTCCCAGATGGTAGCAGCTGGAACAGTTTGTGGTTGGGGTGACTCGGGTCCCCAATGATCCTTTGGGCCCTCTTTACACATCTGTCCTTGTAAATGTCCTGAATCATGGGAAGTTCACAACTACAGATGCGCTGGGCTGTCTGCACCACTCTCTGCAGAGTCCTGCGATTATGGGAGGTACAGTTCCCATATCAGGCAGTGATGCAGCCAGTCAGGATGCTTCAATTGTGCCCCTGTAGAAAGTCCTTAGGACTTGGGGGGCCCATACCAAACTTCCTCAACTGTCTGAGGTGAAACAGGCGCTGTTGTGCTTTTATGTACAGACAGCTGGTATGTACAGACTACGCGAGATCCTCAGTGATGTGTATGCTGAGGAACCTAAAGCTGTTCACCCTCTCAACCCCAGATTAATTGAATTCAATAGGGGCTAGCCTGTCTCCATTCCTTCTGTAGTCAACAACCAGCTCCTTTGTTCTTGCGACTATTTTTGGGAGGCAAAAAAAGTAATTTAGTGATATAGCACAGTAACAGGCCCTTCTAGCCCAATGAACCTGCACCGGCCAATTACACCCACGTGACCAATTAACCAACTAACCTATGCATCTTTGGAATGTGGGAAGAACCAGACCACCTGAAGGAAATCCATATGGTAATAGGGAGAATGTACAAACTACTTCCAGACAAAGACAGGAATTGCACCCAGGTCACTAGTGCTGTAAAAGCATCATGCTAACCACTACACTAATGTGGCTGGCTTTGGAATGCACTGCCAACCTCCCTCCTCAACCTAATCTTGTTTGAGACATGTGAAGAATCCATAACTTGCAGATCCTGGCACCAGTTACAGGCTCCAGCTCCAACATAGGATGGCTAACGTACAGCCAGCTAGTTCAATGAGAGAAGGTATAACGTGGGATGAGTGTGCAGTGAATATAGGTAACTCACTCCAAGAGGGAAGATGTGATGATCAATGGAGCAGTGTACTATTACAGATGGAATTTGATGATGCCTACCTGAGAAGGAATGTGAAACTTGGGCTAAAAATAGTAGCTTAACAGGAGACCTTCCTGGAAAGTAGGAAGCCACCAGTTTCAACAAAGCATGCAAATGTTGTATTCTAAAGGCCATTGATTGAGAGCAATATATCTCCATGGACTATGGTGGGTTTGTGATGAGTGGTCAATATTAACATATAGGTTCCTGGATGTAAAACAAAGCTGAAAACATTCTTTGAGAGACATGGGTCTGCATTGCTTACCATTTGGGCATTTCATCATAAGGGCTGGCTCCTGTCTTCCATTCCAGTTCGTATGAAAAACCGATATTCCACTATGATGGCAATGCAATACTAAAGCAGAAGATTCATCACAGAAGAGCCCAAGAAGGCAAATGTGAAAATGAGAAACCGATCTGTATAGCCTATGCTCAGAGTGTTAGACAATGTAATATAAGACCATAAGATATAGGAGCAGAATTAGGGCATTTGGCCCATCCAGTCTGCTCCACTATTTTATCATGGATAATCCAATTTTCCTCTCAGCCCCAGTCTCCTGCATTCCACCTGTATCCCTTCATGCCCTGACCAATCAAGAATCTATCAGCCTCTGCTTTAAAAATAAAGACTTGGCCTCCACAGCTGCTTGTGGCAATGAATTCCACAGATTCACCACTCTCTGGTTAAAGAAATTCCTCCTCATCTCCGTTCTAAAAGCACACCCCTCTATTCCAAGGCTGTGTCCTCTGGTCTTAGACTCCCCTACCATAGGAAACATCCTCTCCACATCCACTCTATTACGGCCTCTCACCATTCTATAGGTTTAAATTAGGCCACCTCTCATTCTTCTGAAGTCCAGTGAATACAGGCCCAAAGCCATCAAACAATCTTCATATGACAAGCTGATAAATTCTGGAATCATTTTTGTGAACTTCCTTTGAACCCCCTCCAGTTTCAGCACAGCTTTTCTAAGTTAAGGGCCCAAAACTGCTCACAATACTCCAAGTGAGTCCTCAACAGTGCCTTATAAAGTCTCAACATTATATTCTTGCTTTTATATACCAGTTCTCTTGAAATGAATGCTAACTTCGCCTTTGCCTTCTTCACCACAGACTCAACCTGCAAATTAACCTTTACGAAATCGTGCATGTAGATTCCTAAATCCCTTTAAGACCATAAGACACAGGAGCAGAAGTAAGCCATTCAGCCCATCGAGTCTGCTCCACCATTCAATCATGGGATGATCCAATTCTTCCAGTCATCCCCACTCCCCTACCTTCTCCCCATACCCTTTGATGTTCTGGCTAATCAAGAACCGTTCTATCTCTGTCTTAAGTGCACCCAATGACTTGGCCTCCACAGCCACTCGTGGCAACAAATTCCACAGATTTACCAACCTCTGACTAAAGTAATTTCTCCACATCTCTTTTCTAAATGGATGTTCTTCAATCCTGAAGTCGTTCCCTCTTGTCCTAGACTACCCTACCATGGGAAATAACTTTGCCATATCTAATCTGTTCAGGCCTTTTAACATTCTGAATGTTTCTATAAGATCCGTCCTCATTCTCCTGAACTCCAGGGAATACAGCCCAAGAGCTGCCAGATGTTCCTTATACGGTAACCCTTTCATTCCTGGAATCATTCTCGTGAATCTTCTCTGAACCCTCTCCAATGCCAGTATATCTTTTCTAAAATAAGGAGCCCAAAACTGCACACAATACTCCAAGTGTGGTCTCACAAGTGCCTTATAGAGCCTCAACATCACATCCCTTTTTCTCTCCATTTAGAACATAGCCAACCTTTCTTAGTTCATTTCTTCTACCAAAGTGCCTGACCATACACTTACCAACACTGTATTCCATCTGCCACTGTTTTGCCCAGTCTCCTAATCTGTCTAAGTCCTTCTGTAACCTCTCTATTTCCTGAAAACTACCTGCCCCTCCACCTGTCTTCATATCACCTGCAAACTTTGCAACAAAGCCATCAATTCCATCTTCCAAATCACTGACATATAACGTAAAAATAATCGGTCCCAACACAGACCCTGTGGAACACTACTAGTCACCGGCAGCCAGTCAGAAAAGGCTCCCTTTATTCCCACTCTTTTTCTCCTGCCAATCAGCCATTGCTTTATCCATGCTAGTATCTTTCCTGTAATACCATGGGCTTGTAGCTTGTGAAGCAGCCTCATGTGTGGCACCTTGTCAAAGGCCTTCTGAAAATCCAAGTACACACGATCAATCTAATTTTCTTTGCCTATTCTCTTGTTCTTTCATCAAAGAATTCCAACAGCCTATTTTACCATGTGCCTCCAAGTACCCAGAGACCTCATCCTTAACAATTGACTCCAACATCTTCCTAACCACTGAGGTCAGACTAACTGGCCTATAGTTTCCTTTCTTCTGCCTCTCTCCCTTCCTGAAGAGTAAAGTTTTCCACATTTGCAATTTTCTAGTCATCCAGAATCATTCCAGAATCTAATGATTCTTGAAAGATCATTACTAATGCCTCCACAATCTCTTCAGCTACTTCTTTCAGGACCCTGTGGTGTACTCCGTCTGGTCCAGGTGACCTTTGAGTACTTTCAGTTTCCCAAGAACCTTCTCTCTGGTTATGGTAACGTCACACACAGTGTGATCGGGGGACCGTCACAGCAGGAGGAGGAGTAAGGGGCTCGGGAGAGCGCTGAGTGCTGGGAAGCAGCTGAGGTGAGTGTGCTCTAAAAGGAGCGCTGAGGGCAACCGAAGGGTTAAACAGTGTTGATTAGTTGATTAGAGGGAGTGAGTACTTGAGATAATTGGCAGGGACAAATAAAAGGAGGGGTAACTGAAGAGGAGCGGCCAGTGTATGAGTGGCTCAGGGTAGGAGTGGAGCTTTGAGGCTTTGGCTCGAGAGGCTTCGGCGAACGGAGGCTGAGGACGAACCTGGTCCCAGTGAGGTAAGGCCGGGTAAGTTCATTTAATTAATTTAATTAACTTAGGAGTAGGTAATGAAGGCAGCAGTTAGGGCAGTTGAGTGCTCCGTATGCAGTATGTGGGAAGTCAGGGCGAGCACACTTGTAAAAGGTGCATCCAGCTGCAGCTCCTGACAAACTGAGTTAGCGAACTGGAGCTGGAGCTGGATGAACTTCGGATCCTTTGTGAGGCAGAGGCAGAAATAGAGAGGAGTTACAGGGAGACAGTCACCCCTAAAAGTCAGGAGGCAGGTAGCTGGGTGACTGTCAGGAGAGGGAAGGGGAGCAGACAGAATGAGCAGAGCACCCCTGTGGCCGTTTCCATCAATAATAAGTATACTGTTTTGGATACTGGTGGTGGGGACGACCTACCAGGGGCAAGTTGTAGTGGTTGTGTGTCTGGCACCGAGACTGGACCCTCAGCTCAGAAGGGAAGGAGGGAAAAGAGGAGAGCAGTAGTGATAGGGGATTCGATAGTTAGGGGGTCAGATAAGAGGTTCTGTGGGAGAGATTGAGAATCCCGGATGGTCTGTTGCCTCCCTGGTGCCAGGGTCTGCGATATCTCGGATTGAGTTCTCAGTATTCTCAGGAAGGAGAGGGAGCAGCCAGTTGTTGTGGTCCATGTAGGGACCAATGACATGGGTAGGAAGAAGGAGGAGGTCCTGCAAAGCGAGTTTAGGGAGTTAGGTGCAAAGTTGAAGGACAGGACCTCCAGGTTTGCAATCTCAGGATTGCTACCCGTGCCACGTGCTAGTGAGGCTAGAAATAGGAAGATAATGCAGCTAAATACGTGGCTAAGGAGTTGGTGCAGGAGGGAGGGCTTCATGTTTCCGGACAGTTGGGCTTTGTTTCAGGGAAGGTGGGACCTGTTCCGACGGGACGGGCTGCACCTGAACTGGAGGGGGACAAACATCCTTGCAGGTAGGTTTGCTAGGGCTGCTCTGGGGGGTTTAAACTAGATTTGTAGGGGGAGAGGAACCAGAGTGTTAGAGCAGATAGTGAGGTGGAGGAGGATAAAGGTCATGTGAGGACTGCATGTATAGACAGAAATCAAAGGTTTGTATGTCACAGAAATGTTCTCAGGTGCATGTATTTCAATGCAAGGAGTACTGTAGGTAAAGCAGATGAGCTTAGGGCGTGGATTGACACGTGGGATTACGACATTATTGCTATTAGTGAGATTTGGTTGCAGGACGGGCAAGACTGGCAGCTTAATGTTCCGGGGTTCAGTTGTTTCAGACGTGACAGGGGGGGAGGGATGAAAGGGGAAGGAGTGGCATTACTAGTCAGGGAGAATATCACAGCTGTGCGTAGGCAGGACAGCCCGGAGGGCTCATCTACAGAGGCCATATGGGTGGAGCTGAGGAACGGGAAAGGTGTGACCACACTAATAGGGTTGTATTATAGACTGCCCAATAGTCAGAGAGAATTGGAGGAGCAAATCTGTGGAGAGATAGCAGACCGATGTCAGAAACAGAAAGTTGTAATAGTAGGGGATTTTAACTTTCCACGTATTGACTGGGACTCCTACACTGCGAAAGGGCTAGATGGTGTGGAGTTTGTCAAATGTGTTCAGGAAAGTTTTCTAAGTCAATATATAGAGGTACCTACGAGAGAGGATGCAATACTTGATCTCCTATTGGGGAACTAGACAGGTCAGGTGACAGAAGTATGTGTAGGCGAACATTTTGGGTCCAGTGACCATAATGTCATTAGTTTCAAGTTAATTATGGATCAGGATAGGTCTGGTCCTCGAGTTAAGGTTCTAAATTGGAGAAGGGCCAATTCTGAGGAAATGAGACAGGATCTAGGAAGTGTGGATTGGGATAAGTTGTTTTCTGGCAAGGATGTGTTCAGTAAGTGGAAGGCATTCAAAGGCGAAATTTTGAGAGTGCAGAGTTTGCATGTTCCTGCCAGGATTAAAGGCAAAGTTAACAGGCATAGGGAACCTTGGTTTTCAAGGGATATTGGCGATCTGCCTAAGAAAAAGAGAGAGGTGTATAGCAGATATAGGCAACAAGGAACAAATGAGGTACTTGAAGAGTATAGAAAATGTAAGAAAATACTAAAGAAGGAAATCAGGAAGGCAAAAAGAAGACATGAGGTTGCTTTGGCAGATAATGTGAAGGTAAACCCGAAGGGTTTCTACAAGTATATTAAGAGTAAAAGGATAGTAAGGGACAAAATTGGTCCCCTAGAAGACCAGAGTGGTTGTCTATGTGTGGAGCCTATGTGGGGGAGGGGGAGGAGGGGAGTGAGGGGGGAGAGGGTTAGGAGGGGGGAGGAGGGGAGGAGGGGGGAGGGAGGAGGGGGAGGGGGAGGAGAGGGGGCAAGGAGGGGGAGGGGAGGAGAGGGGGGAGGAGAGGGGGGAGGGGGGAGGAGAGGGGGGAGGAGGAGGGGGGAGAAATTTTCAAGACAACTGACCTCACCTAAACCTGATCTCGCCTTAGGTTTGCCTAAGCCTGATGATCCAAAGCCACATGGATCAACACCTGAAATTATGACGTTGTAGCCATTAGTGAGACTTGGTTGCAGGAGGGGCAGGCCTGGCAGCTTAATATTTAGACGTGATAGAGCGGTAGGAATTAAAGTTGGAGGGGTGGTGTTACTAGTCAGGGAAAATGTTACGGTAGTGCTCAGTCAGGACAGACTGAGGAGCTCGACTAGTGAGGTGTTATGGTTGGAACTGAGAAATAAGAACATATGACCAGATTAATGGGGCTATGTTACAAAACACCCAATAGTCCGAGAGACTTAGAAGAACAAATTTATAAAGAGTGAATGCTGTGCAAATACTGCCTAGACACAATTATCAGTCACAAGAAATAACAGATTGTACACTGCATAAAATTATAAAGAAAGCATATTGGCCAATTTCAGCTTTAAGAAACAATTAATAGGAAAGAGAAAAGAAAATAAAATGAAAGGACAAACAAGAGAAAATCTGCAGATGCTGGAAATCCAAGCAACACACACAAAATGCTGGAGGAACTCAGCAGGCAGAGCAGCATCTATGAACAAATGTACTGTTGGCCCAAAATGTTGACTGTACTTTTTTCCATAGATGCTGCCTGGCCTGCTGAGTTCCTCCAGCATTTTGTGTATGTTGCTCAGAAAATAAAAGGGCCCATTTCAGTTCAACCAGTCGAATATGCACATAACCATGCACATTGGAGCTCATACTAAGAGTATTCGGAGTGTATCTCTTACTCACGCACTGGACCAACGGTCTGCATGAATGCACCACCACACGCTGAACTTCAACCATCCTTCAGCCACGATTCAGTGATGGCCACAACATCATACCTAACAATCTGTAACATTGCAACAAGACCATCCACCTTATTTTTTATACTGTGCACTGAGATATAACACTTTGAGCACTGTATTTGCTACCCTTTTTGATTTTGCATCCCCAATGCACTGATACTCATCCTGCTGGCTTCAATTTTATCCTGTCATCTGCCTGTCCTTCTTGACAGTCTAACTGCACACTATCTTAGAACAAAGGGATCCAGGAATACAGGTACATAATTCATTGAAAGTGGCATCACACATACATAGTGGAAAAAAGCCTGCTTACATTTACCCTAAGGTTGGGTGGGACTATAACCAGAGGCCATGGCTGAAGGGTGAGAAGTTTATGGGGTACATAAAGGGAAACTTTTTCAGAGGGTGGTGAGAGTGTGGAATGAGCTGCCAGCGCAAGTGGTACATGCAAGCTTGATTTCAACGTTTAAGTGAAGTTTGGATAGGTACATAAATGGTAGGAATATAGAGAGCTATAGACCCAGTGCATGTCGATGAGATTAGGCAGGTTAAATGGTTTCAAGATTGACTGAAAGGCCTGTTTCTGTGCTGAACTTCTCTATGACTCTATGTGGAAAGAAACTGCAGAGGGTTGTAAATTTAGTCAGCTCCATCTTGGGCACTAGCCTACAAAGTACCCAGGACATCTTCAGGGAGCGATGTCTCAGAAAGGCAGTGTCCATTATTAAGGACCTCCAGCACCCAGGACATGCCCTTTTCTCACTGTTACCGTCAGGTAGGAGGTACAGAAGCCTGAAGGCACACACTCAGCGATTTAGGAACAGCTTCTTCCCCTCTGCCATCCGATTCCTAAATGGACATTGAACCCCTGGACACTACCTCACTTTTTAAATATACATTATTTCTGTTTATTGCATGATTTTTAATCTATTTAATATACGTATACCGTAATTGATTTTCTTTTTTTTCCTTGTGTTATGTATTGCATTGAACTGCTGCTGCTAAGTTAACACATTTCTTGACACATGCCGGTGATAATAAACCTGATTCTGATTCCGTTAGAATGATTACTCAAAAATTTTTAGATTCAGCTTAAAGGTACAGCTGAAAAGACTAAGGGGCTGACAACCCTTGAACTGTCGGCTAAATTTACAGGCAAATCTAAAAAATTATTGGTTGATTGTATGATTTAATGCATGTTTAAATCAGTTTATTTTTATTTAAGAATTGGGAAGCAGCATAGTGAAGATAGATGTAAGCAGCCTTGAAAAGTTGACTTGGTACGTTTTTGTACCAGACACTGTTGAGAGAGATTACTGTCTTCAACAAGGGCTGTTCTGTTGGCAGTTTCTCCCTGTAATTTGTCTAAGTATGCAATACCATTAAAGAACCTACAGATAAAATACAGAAATAGTTGCTTTCATTCAACACTCCAGGCATTCTAGTAAACTAGGGAACTTTAGCTTTAGGTGACCAGGAGATCTATTGAGCTTAGGAGTGAGCTGCAATTATGGCATGTATGGCCATGGAGTGGTCAGTGACCTGAGTTTGCTCCTAACTTCCCAAAGCACAAAGCATTTGGATAGACAGGGGCTTATTAGGGAGAGTCAACATGGCTTTGTGCGTGGTAGGTCATGTTTGACCAATCTGTTGGAGTTTTTCAAGGAGGTTACCAGGAAAGTGGATGAAGGGAAGGCAGTGGATATTGTCTACATGGACTTCAGTAAGGCCTTTGACAAGGTCCCGCGTGGGAGGTTAGTTAGGAAAATTCAGTTGCTAGGTATACATGGAGAGGTGGTAAATTGGATTAGACATTGGCTCGATGGAAGAAGCCAGAGAGTGGTGGTAGAGAATTGCTTCTCTGAGTGGAGGCCTGTGACTAGTGGTGTGCCACAGGGATCAGTGCTGGGTCCATTGTTACTGTCATCTATATCAATGATCTGGATGATAATGTGATAAATTGGATCAGCAAGTTTGCTGATGATACAAAGATTGGAGGTGTAGTAGACAGTGAGGAAGGTTTTCAGAGCCTGCAGAGGGACTTGGACCAGCTGGAAAAATGGGCTGAAAAATGGCAGATGGAGTTTAGTACTGACAAGTGTGAGGTATTGCACGTTGGAAGGACAAACCAACGTAGAACATACGGGGTTAATGGTAAAGCACTGAGGAGTGCAGTGGAACAGAGGGATCTGGGAATACAGATACAAAATTCCCTAAAAGTGTCATCACAGGTAGATAGGGTCGTAAAAAGAGCTTTTGGTACATTGGCCTTTATTAATCGAAGTATTGAGTATAAGAACTGGAATGTTATGATGAAGTTGTATAAGGCATTGGTGAGGCCGAATCTGGAGTATTGTGTTCAGTTTTGGTCACCAAATTACAGGAAGGATATAAATAAGGTTGAAAGAGTGCAGAGAAGGTTTACAAGGATGTTGCCGGGACTTGAGAAACTCAGTTCCAGAGAAAGGTTGAATAGGTTAGGACTTTATTCCCTGGAGCGTAGAAGAATGAGGGGAGATTTGATGGAGGTATATAAAATTATGATGGGTATAGATAGAGTGAATGCAAGCAGGCTTTTTCCACTGAGGCAAGGGGAGAAAAAAACCAGAGGACATGGGTTAAGGGTGAGGGGGTAAATGTTTAAAGGGAACATTAGGGGGGGGGCTTCTTCACACAGAGAGTGGTGGGAGTATGGAATGAGCTGCCAGACGAGGTGGTAAATGCGGGTTCTTTTTTAACATTTAAGAATAAATTGGACAGATACATGGATGGGAGGTGTATGGAGGGATATGATCGTGTGCAGGTCAGTGGGACTAGGCAGAAAATGGTTCGGCACAGCCAAGAAGGGCCAAAGGGCCTGTTTCTGTGCTGTAGTTTCTATGGTTCTATGGTTCACTGGTCCCTTTGATAAACTTCCAAAGCCTTCAGGTCACATCCGCAGTTTTAGGCAAAGCCTGGAATGCATTATAGCAATGTAAGACCATAAGCCATTGGAGTAGAAATTAGGCCATTTGGCCCATTGAGTCTACTCCACCATTCAATCCTGGCCTGTGCTCATTGCTACCATCAGGGAGGAGGCACAACTCAATGTTTCAGGAACAGTTTCTACCCATCTGCCATCTGATTTCTGAATGGACAATGACCCCATGAACACTACCTCACTACTTTTTTAAAATTTTTATTTTTGAACTACTTATATAATTTAACATTTTAGACCACAAGACCACAAGACACAGGAGCAGAATTAGGCCATTTGGCCCATCGAGTCTGCTCCACCATTCAATCATAGCTGATCTTTTTTCCCCCTCCTCATCCCCACTCCTAGGCCTCCTCTCCGTAACCTTTGCCCCATCAAGAACCGATGAATGTCCACATTAACTACACCCAACAACCTGGCCTCTACAGCTGCTTGTGGTAAGAAATTCCACAAATTCACCGATCTCTGGCTAAAGTCCTTCTGCAGCCTTCCTGTTTCCTCAACACTACCTGCCCCTCCACCAATCTTTATATCATCTGCAAACTTGGCAAGAAAGCCATCATATAAATCATTGACATACAGCATAAAAAGCGGTCCCAACACCAACCCCTACAGAACACCACCAGTCTCTGGCAGCCAACCAGAAAAGGATCCTTTTATTCCCACTCACTGCCTCCTACCAATCAGCCAATGTTCTAACCATGTCAGTAACTTTCCAGTAATACCATGGTCTCTTAACTTGGTAAGCAGCCTCATGTGTGGCACCTTGTCGAAGGCCTTCTGAAAGTCCAAATATACAACATCCACTACATCCTCCTTATCTATCCTGCTTGTAATCTCCTCAAAGAATTCCATCAGGTTCATCAGGCAAGATTTTCCCTGAAGGAAACCATGCTGACTTTGTCCAATCTTGTCCTGTGTCACCAAGTACTTCATCACCTCATCCTTAACATTGGCTCTAATATCTTTCCAACCACTGAGGGCAGGCTAACAGGTCTATAGTTTCCTTTCAAGAGTGGAGTGACATTTGCAATTTTCCAGTCCTCCAGAGCCATGCCAGAATCCAATGATTCTTGCCTCCCCCTCCCCTCATTACTGCTATTATCCTCCCCAAACTGGTTCTATCTGCCCATCTCCTATGTACCTATCTCCCTATGTTTCTTCTCCCTTGGTTTACTTTTCCTATATCCTCCCCTACCTGTTCTACCTGGCCCATCACCCCCCCTTCATTTGGTTCCATCCATCACGTACCCTTCACCACTCGCTTCTTTTCCCCTCATCAACTACCACCCAGTCTCTCACCATCCCCTTCCAAATGCCCATCAACCCTCCCTGTCTGGTTCCACAAATTGCCCACCCTCCTGTTTCACCCCTTCCTCTCATTTCTACATACGTTTTTTCACTCAACATTTATTTCAAATATCTAACGAATGTGTATTCCATGATTAAAAATACATTTAGCAGATTGCATGAGCTAGCTTCATCAGATTAGAAAAACAATTTTATATTCTATACTGCAAAGCTAGATATAGAACTTGGCTCACTACAAGTTACATCAACCATTAAATCATTGAGCTGTTTGCATTAAGTACCACAAACCTCAAGTATGATGCATTTTTAGGCTATGCTAACAAATACTTTACATTTGAAAAGTTTTGTGAACAAGTTGATCCAGTGCACTTCTTCAATCAATCTAATGCCATTCAATGCATTCTTAGTCATCAAAACACTAAAAACATATTTTGCATTTCTCTCTACATTATTCATTGCCTAGGAAATTAAGTTAAGGAATTGCAAAGACAATGTGTTTGATGTGAAATGCCAATACTATAAGTGCTACTTCTAAAAAAGAGGGTACAATATGGTGAATTGTAGTCAGAGAATAATAATTCTATTTGAAATGGTTGTCTTTTCAAAGATAAAAGCTAGCTATTTAAGTTGAAAATCAATAATTGTTGAAACGTGCTTACTAGTACAACTTTTACATTTCAATATTAAAGGCAGAACAAACAAAATTTCTGTTTAACTGTGTAGTAGCCAAAAGCTCAAAAGGTGGAAACTTTAAACAAAGTAGCGAGAGTGCAAGAGTTTAGTTTATTGAAAAGGGGAAGCTGTTTGCATTCCTAATAAGAGTATCTTATAAATCTATCTGGTGGACCAATTCATTTCTATCTCCCTCTTCCCCCCATTTCCCTTTCTTTAAACATGAATGAAAATAGCTCCAATATGCATAGTTTTTAACATAGAAGCCCAAGTCAAAACAACAAAAAAGCTAGACAAATATTTTAACATCTTGAATGATTATTGGAGATGTTCACTTGTACCATCATTGAATCTTTGGACACTACTTCACTGTAAAAAAAAAATCAGTATTTCTGTTTTCGCACATTTTTAAAAAGTCTATTCAATACATGTAATTGATTTACTTGTTTATTATTATTTTTATTTATTATTTTTTTTCTGCTAGATTATGTATTGCATTGAACTGCTGCTGCTAAGTTAACAAATTTTACATCACATGCCAGTGATAATAAACCTGATTCTGATTCTGATTCTGACTGAAAGGAGACCTAAAACTATCAGTTTCTTGGGACAGTAGAGCTACTAGGACTTGATGTTTCAATCCCTATGGTAAGTTGGCACTCTCGATGTCGGCAGTGGGTTTGGAGTGGTGACAAGGAGGAAGGGTAGGTACATCATCGGGGTCATCAGGTGGGCACCCTCCTTCTTTGACATTTCGTTGATAAGCTCACATCGTCTCCAGAGGGCTCAACGGTGCTACCTCGTGTCCCAGATACACCCCCCTCAGTTCCATACCCTCCTGTCTTCATCTTGCAGCCCGGTTGTTGTCTTTCCTTTTAATCCAAATCCAATTGCTGCTTTCTTCTGCTGCATTTGACAAGGACTTGATTGCTTGTTGGAGGGAGTGACCGCTCACCCCCATCTTCTTCAATAGACTGGTCGTAGATGTAGCAATGAATCCCCTGCATCCCACTTTTACAGGGAAAATCTTGGTCTTCCAGCCGTTCTGGGCAGCTTCAGTTGCCAGTTCAGAGTACTTGGTCTTTTTCCTCTCATAAGCTTCTTCGACACTATCTTCCCATGGTACTGTCAATTCCACAATATATGCCAGCTTGGCTGTTGTGGACCACAGGACCATGTCTGGCCGTAGTGTTGTAGCTGCAATGTCTGGGGGAAACACAAGCTTTTTTTCCAAGTCCACATCCGTTTTCCAATCCCGAGCAACCGGCAAAATGCTTACATCTTTTGATGTTATATGGTGCTCTGGAGGTTGACCTGCTGATACAAATCGGGTAATATGGACATTTCCTGCCAATGTTTGTGGGAGAGCACTTGTGGTGATTCACCTCTGTTCCAAGATTGATGTTAGCTGTTTGAGAACTTGGTTATGCCGCCAAGTGTACCACCCCGGGTGAGGTTTGTGGTGCATCCTGTTAAAATATGCCTTAGTGATCCAGGTGCTTGACAAGGAAAGCAAGCGGGGTCTTCTCCCCGGAGGTCATAAGTGGCTCTGATGACAAAACTTAGCCGAGATCCCTCCATCTCCCAGATGTCACGCCAGCTAAGTTTCCTCTTTTCCAGGCTCTCCCAATTAGTCCAGTGGTCCTGCTTGGTCATTGAAATGGCCCTGGCGTGTCGCTCTGCCTCCTCCTGTCTCCTCAACTCCTCCACCACGAGCTGTCACTTCTGCACTGATGTTGCCTTGTGTCATTGAGGAGCCTTTGGGATGAGCCCGAGCCCGGCTCTCCCATGTTGGACTTGGCCAACCACATCCCTGAAGCAAAGAGCAGACTTAGTACTCTGAACAGCTTCAGATGGCGTCCACTTTCTCCCCGTTGCCACACGGGTGGGGGGGGGGCACTGTTTAAATAACAGTATCTTCAGATTCAGTGAGGGTCATGACCAATCTTGCTTTGGTGCATTTGAATTCTTCCACAAGACTTGCAATTGGTAATTCCAATTTGCTGTTCCCGTACAGTCCAACAGGACTTAAGCATCGCAGAAGTCCAAGCCACTGTTTTACATGTGTGCTGATCACTCTTTCGAGTTTTTCAACCTTGCTGATGGGGATTTCATACACTGTTAAAGGCCACATGAGTCTTGGGAGTATGCTGAACTGGAAGCACCACAGCTTGAGTTTTCCTGGCAGCCAGGTCTTGTTGATGCGAACTATCTACATGATGGTATCCTTTCTGAGTTGTTTAAACTGCTCAGTTTCCTTGAGCTTAGCATCATACCATCGGCCCAAGCTCTTCACTGGCATTTCTGACACAGTTGGGACAGGTGTTCTGTCAATATGAAATCTTTTATCCGTGATTTGACCTTTGACAATGGAGATGCTTCTGCACTTGCTGGGCTTGATCTTCATCCTCACCCATGTGATATTTTGATGAAGCTTTTCCAGGAATCTCTTGGTGCAGGGGACAGTTGTCGTCATTATCGTTATATCGTCTATATAGGCTCGTATCGGTGGTAACCGTTGACCAAACTGTAGCCCTTTTCCTCCCGCAACCCATTTTGAAGTTCTGATAATGAGCTCCATTACTATAGTGAAGGCCAATGGGGAGATGGTGCACCCCGTCATGATGCCTACTTTCAGTGGTTGCCACGTTGTGGTGAAGTCTGATGTTGTGAGACAGACTTGCAGATCCTGGAAGTAGCGTTTTACCAGATTTGTTATTGTTGCAGCACCTGAAAGAATTCAAATGCAGTCCACAGTAGGGAATGAGAAACTGATCCATAGGCATTGGCCAGGTCGAGGAACAAGACCTGCAGATCCTTTCTTTCTTCCTTAGCCATCTGGAGTGATGCCATATGACGGTGGTATGTTCAAGGCATCAGGAGAAGCCTGCTATGCCAGCCTTTTGGATTGACGTATCAATGAAATGGTTTTGTTTCAGATACTTTGTAAGTCTTTGTGCCAACACACTGAAAAAAGATCTTGCCCTCTATGTTCAGAAGGTTTATTTGGCGAAACTGCTCGATGGTGAATGATTTCTTTTCTTTTGGGATCAGAACTCCCCCCGCCCTTCTCCAGGCTTTGGGGATAATTTGCTTTTCCCACGCAACCATCATGTTTTTCCAGAGGAATTTCAGAACATCCGGTGTGTTCTTGTAGACACAATACGGAACACCGTTAGGGCCTGGCGCTGATGCCAATCTTGCCTCCTTCACTGCCTCTTTCACTTCGCTCAGCTTGGGAGGGCTGATGTTAAATTGATGTTGTGGGGGTGAGATTGGTGGGATGTCAGCTGGGACAAGTATCGGTTCATCTTTTTGCTTATCAGTGTGGATGATTCTGAGATGTCTTTCAACCTCCTCTTTTGATACTTTCAAGTATCCGCTTTTCTCTTTTGTGAAAATGCCTTTCACATATTTAAAGAGATCTTTGTAGAAGTCTGTTCTTGCTTTTTCCTTTTTGTGTCGTTTCCTTAAATTCGCTGCTCTGTGCAGCTTCGAGAGCCTCTCTTTTCTTGAAGGAGGTTGATGCCCTCCCTTTCTTCTGCTGTTGCTTTTTTCCACAACTTCCTCAGGCTTCTTCTTTCTTTAACAAGTCGTTGGATTTCCTGGAGACGACGGGATTTGGGGGGAGGAGGCATATCTTTCCTGCTGACTTGTTCCTTCACTCCAAATTTCTCCTTTCCGTAGCTGTAGATCAGGTCACCCATCCTCTCCAACTTCCTTTCTACTGATCCCTTGATGCCACTTAAGATCAGGCTCACATCTGCATTGATGGTTTCCCACTCCCTGCTGTTAGACTTTGGCCATTTCACCAACGGCTTACGTCCTTGCATGTTCTCCACTTTATGATGTGCCTGGCTGTGTCTTGGACTACTGCTTGTGCCTGAGACTTCTTCCACATCCTGCAGGGTGCTGATACTCTGCGGACTGTGGGTTTCTTCCTGCTGCTGAGTTTCATCCGACTGATTTGACCTTCCTCTTAACAGAATCTGGTCAATGCGGGGCCCTGGGTTGGAGATTTTCAAGCATTTCTTCCATCCTTGATGAATTTTTAGACCACGAGTTGATGTTACTTTAGTCCAGCCACACCTACAGGTCTGAAGAACATGTCCAGCTGTTGGTTTCTCAAGAGTATTGCCACTTTGAATAAATTAAAAAATGATTACATACCAACTATTATTTTCAGTATTGAAAAGGATAACAATTCCAACTTTCCACATATAAATTGGGTACAAAATGAATCTGATAGTTTTTTTTAAAAATGTACTTGCACAACCAATGAATAAGGAAGTGTGATTTAACCCAAAGTGTGATTTGACTGCTAGAGAACGATGCTGGAGATGTAGTAATGGGGGACAATGGAATAGCAAATGAACTGAATAAGTATTTTGTAGCTGTCTTCATTGTACAAGACACTAGCAGTATTGGGGAACTTCCAAGTGTAAGGGGTCATGAAGTGTGTGAAGCTACCTTAACTAGAGAGAAGGCAGAGAAGGTTCTTGTGAAACTGAAAGGTCTGAAAGTAGATAAGTCACCTGGACCAGATGGTGTACACCCCAGGTTTCAGAAAGAGGTGGCTGAAGAGATTGTGAAAGCATTAGTAATGATCTTTCAAGAATCACAAGATTCTGGAATGGTTCCAGAAGACCGGAAAATTGCAGATGTCCACTCTTTAAGATAGGAGAGAGGCAGAAGAAAGTAAATTATAGGCCAGTTAGTCTGACCTCCGTGGTTGGGAAGATGTTGGAGTCGATTATTAAGGATGAGGTCTGAGGGTACTTGGAGGCACAAAATAAAATAGGCCGTAGTCAGTATGGTTGCCTCAAGGGAAAATCTTGCCTGATAAATCTGTTGGAATTTTTTGCAGAAATAACAAGCAGGATAGACAAAGGAGAACAGGTTGATGTTGTGTGCTTGGATTTTCAGAATGCCTTTGACAAGGTGCCACACATGAGGCTGCTTAACGAGCTACAAGCCCATGGTATTACAGGAAAGGTTCTAGCAGGAATAGAGCAGTGGCTGATTGGCAGGAGGCAAAGAGTGGGAATAAAGGCAGCCTTTTATGGTTGGCTGCCGGTGACTAGTGATATTCACAGGGGTCTGTGTTGGGACCGATTCTTTCTACGCTATATGTCAACGATTTAGATAATGGAACTGATGACTTTGTTGCAAAATTTTGCAGATGATATGGTAGGTAGAGAGGCAGGTAGCTTTGAGGAAGAAGAGAGGTTACAGAAGGACTGAGACAGCTCAGGAAAATGAGCAAAGAAATAGCAGATGGGATACAGTGTCAGACAGTGTATGGTCATGCACTTAGGTGGAAGAAATTAAAGGGTTGACTATTTTCTAAATGGAGAGAAAATATAAACATCTGAGGCACAAAGGGACTTGGGAGTCCTTGTGCAGGATTCCCTAAAGGTTAATAAGGTCTGTGGTAAGTATTGTGAGCAATTTTGGGGCCCTTTATCTTAGAAAGGATGTGCTGAAACTGGAGAGGGTTCAAAAAAGGTTCACAAAAAGGATTCCAGGATTGAATGGCTTGTCATATGTCACTGGAATTCAGAAAAATGAGGGGTGACGTCATTGAATCTGATCCAATGGTAAAAAGGCCTTGACAGAGTGGATGTGGGGAGAATGTTTCCTGTGGTGTTTCCTCTCCACTAAGACCAGAGGACACAGCCTCAGAATAGAGGGGCGTCCTTTTAAAATGGAGATGAGGAGGAATTTCTTCAGCTAGAGAGTGATGAATTTGTGAAATCCTTTGCCACAGGCAGCTGTGGAGGCTAAGTCTTTATGTATACTTAAGGCAGGATTGATAGATTTTGTATTAGTCATGGCATGAAGGCAGGAGATTGGGGCTGAGAGGAAAATTGGATCAGCCATGTTGAATTGGCGGAGCAGACCATGTTGAATGGCCTAATTCTGCTCCGGTATCTCATGGGCTTATGGTCTATAGCTTGATCTTAGAAAGACTCTTTTATGGTCCTTGAAAATACAGTTCTCTGAAGAGAAACAGAGTATAGAAAATTGCCAGAATACAACAGTAATCAGTGACTACTTAGAATTCCTTTCAGCAATGAAATCTAAATTTTTTCTATAGCAACATCTTTTTCATATGAACTATATTCAAGCTTTGAAATAAAATAACCTCATCTGCTGTTCAGAATACAATATACTATTGTCCTATGTAACCATCCGTTATATTGGCTCGTATATGTCTAGGGGAAATCCCACCCAGCACCTGCCTCAACACTCCCCACAGTGTCGGTCGCAGCCCGAATCAATCCCAAACATCAATCATCAGCCAGCACACCCAGTAAATTTTAACAGGTACACTTTATAGATATTACTAATTCTATGACATTAATATGAATTTGATACAGAGAGGAAAGTAATGAAAAAAAAAGGCGCCAACACTTATCAAAGTCCAAGTTCTTCGCGCGCTACTGTTGGAGCTCAATCGATTCCTGGCGACCACCCGAATCCTGTTGACTCACGGCTCGGGACCACCAGGAGTGATCGACCGGAGCCTCTCCGCACGTCCGCCGTCCTCCCCATCTCTCCCCCGACTCCCCGTCTCTTCCCCCAACTCGTCTCTCCGCCGTCCTCCCCGCCTCTCCTCCGACCCCCCCACCTCTCCTCCGACCCCCCCCACCTCTCCTCCGACCCCCCCCACCTCTCCTCCGTCCTCCCCGCCTCTCCTCCGTCCTCCCCGCCTCTCCGCCGTCCTCCCCGCCTCTCCACCGTCCTCCCCGCCTCTCCTCTGAACCCCCCACCTCTCCTCTGACCCCCCCGCCTCTCCTCCGACCCCCCCGCCTCTCCTCCGACCCCCCCCGTCTCTCCGCCGTCCTCCCCGTCTCTCCGCCGTCCTCCCCGTCTCTCCTCCGACTCCCCATCTCTCTTCCGACTCCCCGCCAAAACCCCCGCACGTCCACCGTCCTCCCCGTCTCTCCTCCTATTCCCCGTCAAAAACCCTGCACGTCCGCCGTCCTCCCTGTCTCTCCTCCGACTCCCCCCCCAAAAATCCCGTTCCCAGTCATATGATACAGCATTGTATCCGAAAACAAAACGATACATAACCACCCATTGGCTAATAGAACGCTGCTATCTCTAATAACCCAAGCAACTGTCTAGTTAGAGACTGTCTCAGCATTCCCCAGTATAACATAACAAAAGAAGCCATTTTAAATTTAACAAAAAGAATGGCAAATATACCACATCCAGTTTGGCAAAAGAATAAATCAAGGAAGGTAGTGCACCCGTGGCTGACAAGAGAAATTAGGGATAGTATCAATTCCAAAGAAGAAGCATACAAATTAGCCAGAGAAAGTGGCTCACCTGAGGACTGGGAGAAATTCAGAGTTCAGCAGAGGAGGACAAAGGGCTTAATTAGGAAGGGGAAAAAAGATTATGAGAGAAAACTCATATGCTGGCGAATGGTATGCTGGCATTTATAGCGAGAGGATTCGAGTACAGGAGCAGGGAGGTACTACTGCAGTTGTACAAGGCCTTGGTGAGACCACACCTGGAGTATTGCGTGCAGTTTTGGTCCCCTAATCTGAGGAAAGACATCCTTGCCATAGAGGGAGTACAAAGAAGGTTCACCAGATTGATTCCTGGGATGGCAGGACTTTCATATGAAGAAAGACTGGATGAACTGGGCTTGTACTCGTTGGAATTTAGAAGATTGAGGGGGGATCTGATTGAAACGTATAAGATCCTAAAGGGATTGGACAGGCTAGATGCAGGAAGATTGTTCCCGATGTTGGGGAAGTCCAGAACGAGGGGCCACAGTTTGAGGATAGAGGGGAAGCCTTTTAGGACCGAGATTAGGAAAAACTTCTTCACACAGAGAGTGGTGAATCTATGGAATTCTCTGCCACAGGAAACAGTTGAGGCCAGTTCATTGGCTATATTTAAGAGGGAGTTAGATATGGCCCTTGTGGCTACGGGGGTCAGGGGGTATGGAGGGAAGGCTGGGGCGGGGTTCTGAGTTGGATGATCAGCCATGATCATAATAAATGGCGGTGCAGGCTCGAAGGGCCGAATGGCCTACTCCTGCACCTACTTTCTATGTTTCTATGAAAGCCCCCGTACACCTACAATTGAGATCTGCTGATTTTGTACCTAATCTGATCATTCTCTCTAAAGAAATTATCTCTCTCTTGCTGTGAACCCTTACATGCAAATGGATATTTACTTGTGTTAGCTATCTGTGAAAGGGGTATACAAGATGACTGGTGAGTATTTATGAATATTAATTTCTTCCATGTAATCTGTTTAGAAAACCAAGTGGTCTGCTCCTGGAATCTGTAGCAGCTCTATTTGAATATTGTATAAACAGACAACAAATTAATGGGCAACCTTTCCATTACTGTGGATAAGGGAGTGGCATTGAATTAAGGAGACATGGATGAAGCCTCTGTATCGTGCTTGAGAGCATTCAAAAATCAAATGCTACATAGCACTTCAGGCATGGATCAACATCCTATTATTCTGCATGGAACAGCATTACCAATAAGGAATTTTTTAATGCTGACCATTAAGAACATCTGAAGTTTACTTTTCTCATATCAGAATCAGAATCAGAATCAGGTTTATTATCACTGGCATGTGACATGAAATTTGTTAACTTAGCAGCAGCAGTTCAATGCAATACATAATATAGAAGAGAAAAGAATAAAATAAAAATAATAACAATAAATAAACAAGTAAATCAATTATGTATGTTGAATAGATTTAAAAAAGTGCAAAAACAGAAATACTGTATATTTTAAAAAAGTGAGGTAGTGTCTGAAGATTCAAGTACTATGAAAGTCAGAGGAGTAGGGGAAAGGAAAGAAAAAAATGTAAAAAGGTTTTGAATTAAAAAGTAAGCATATCCTTTTGAGAGTTGGCCTGCTAATATCCACTGGCAAATGTTATTGATCAACTGAATTCCATTGATTAAAAAATGAAATTGAAGCAGAAAATCAAAAATCAGTTCTAGGGTATTAATCCTGGACAAGTAATACTAACAGCTTTTCTAAGCTTTTCTCTGAACCCATTAAAGTAAAATAATTAACAAAGCATAATTAAAGTATTAATAAGATCTTTCAATTAACTTTGGCAGTATCAATAATAAAGTGCAATCATCCAGACAGGACTCAAATACTATACAATGTGACGTTTGTTTCATTATGTCAGCTTGTTAGATCATACCCCTCTTTGTCAATCCAATCTACCTTTGATTTATCTTTTAAAACAGAGTATAACTGAGTTTCATATTCTGCATCTTTCACAACTACATGTCTTTCTTAAGAGTTCCATGTCAACAAACTGGTTTTTGGTAATGGTTTGTAAAATGTCACATTGTGCAGGTAATTGAATATCCCATTCAGATTCCGATGAAAATGTGTATGTTTGAATTATATAATTTTTAAAATGGAGATTGCAGAAGCTGATTGGATTTTCACATCTATTTTCACCTGCTTGGGAATCAGTACCACAGGCTGGAGCTATATTGGTACTGGCTGCAACCTGCGCTGCATTTGTTGTAGTTCTGGGATTAATCTCCTTGTTTGTGTTCTGAAGTTTAGCTTCACCCATAATCCCAATTTCATTATCATGGACCAATTTTCCACTTTGATTTACAGACTCTTGAGTGTTCAGAGAAGTTGATAGTAACTCCTTTCTAACCTGAACTGCAGCACCACTTAAAGTAGTTCTCAGTTGTTCTTTCTCATTGGTTTGAACAAACTGATTTTGTTCACTTATTTCTTGATTATCTATTGTAGTGTTTGACGAGTAGTTTGATTGATCTTCACAATTCCACACAATACTTTGTGGATTCATCAGGTTTTTGAACTCATTCTTACTTTGCAAATCTTCCAGCCCTCCTTTAATATTCAAAGGATTGTCTACATTAAGCTGAGATGTTAAGTCAAAATGCTCCCCAGTAGGGATGTCTATGTAACATGTAACATGAGGTATATTTTGTTCAAAACAAGTAGAAGTGAAAGTGTTGTCTAGATCTGATACATAAAATTGTTCTGCTGGTGTTTGGGACAGATGTTCACTAAAATTACCAGCAAGAGAATTGCTACTTTTAAAGAAAGTGGAAAAATCACACTCATCAGCCAAATTATCCAATCGAGGTCTTGGGGTCCTCTCATTTTGCAAACCAGAGTCATTGGAGCGCTTACGTTTTTTGAAACTGTATTTGTTCGTTAACATAAATGCATCACACTCAACCTTGTGGCATTTAGAGAAAGCCTTTACATAACATAAAATTTGATCAGATGCAGAATTCATATGTTCTTGTTTTTCCTGATGGCAGGTTTCTGAATTTCCTTCACTGTTAATATGTGAAATTTCCTGCACACGATCATTTATAGCATCCACTTGTTGATTATATTTGTGACAAGATGCTTTCACTACTGCACTGAAATCCAATAGTTTCATCAGCAGCTGTTTAGAACACGTCTATTATATTTGATGATTCGAAGTGAAGGGGATCCAGATGAATAGGATTATACTGAATTATTTCTCCATTTGGCTCTTCCTTCATCTTGTCCAGTTTCACATAATGCAGCTTTGAATTCTGTCCAGTTTTCTCAGCAACAGTCATTATCATGTTCTTTATCCTCAAGAGCAAGATTAACAGCTTGCAATGATTTCACGTACATTCCAGATGAAGAAATTTCAGTATTTGAACCAGTCTTCCTGGATCTGAAAGGAAAGCACAAATAAGAACAAAAGACATAGTGTAATTCTGCATCTATTTGGCCCATCAAGTCTGCTCCATCATTTCATCATGGCTGATTTATTATCGCTCTCAACCTGATTAATCAAGAACCGATCAACCTCCACCTTAAATATACCCAATGGCTTGGCCTCCAGCCGTCTGTGGCAATGAATTCCACAGACACACCAACATCTGGCTGAAGAAATTTCACCTCATCTCTGTTCAAAATGGACCTCTTTATTCTGGAGCTGCGTACTCTGGTCCTAGAACATCCTGTCCATATTCATTCTATCTAGGCTTTTCAATATTTGAGAGACTTCACTGAAATCCCCTTCATTCTTCTAAAACCCAGAGCCATCAAATGCTCCTCAGCACCTGGATAACCTTGGGCTTGTACAGGAGAGTGAAGAGATAATTGATCAGAGTTCCAGGGAAGCAGTCACCCCAAAGCTGCAGGAGGCAAGTAGCTGGGTGACCGTCAGGAGAAACGGAAATGTGAATGGGCAGTTAGAGCAGAGCACCCTGTGACCATTCTCCTCAATAATAAATATACTGCTTTTGGATACTGTTGTGAGGGATAACCTCCCAGGGGAATGCGACAGAGTCTGGGTTACTGGCACGGAGCATGGGTCCGTGGTGCAGAAGAGAAAGAGGGAGAAGAAGGGAGTGGTAGTGATAGGGGATTGAATAGTGAGGGGAACAGACAGAAGATTCTGTGGATGTGAACGGGACAACCTGATGGTATGTTGCATCCCAGGTACCAGGGTCAGGGATGTCTCAGATCGCGTCCACAACATTTTGGAGAGGGAGGGAGAGCAGTCAGATGTCTTGGGACATATTGGTACCAATGACATAAGAAGCAGGACCTGCAGGGTAGTAATTTCTGGACTGCTGCCTGTGCCCCGCGCCATTGTGGGTAGACACAGGATGATTTGGCAGATAAATGTGTGGCTGAGAAGCTGGTGCAGGGGGCAGGGCTTCAGGTTCTTGGATCATTGGGATCTCTTCTGGGGGAGGTATGACCTGTTCAAAAGTGACAGGTTGCACATGAACCCAAGGGGGACCAATATTCTCACGGGCAGGTTTGTTAGAGCTGTTTGGGAGGGTTTAAACTAACTTGGCAGGGGGGTGGGAACCAGAGTGAAGGGACTCAGGATAGGACGATTGGTAAAAAAAATCAATGATAGCATGTAGTCAGACTGTCAGGAAGGGCAGGCAGATGATAAGACAAAATTTCAGCCAGCAGAGTGAGTATCAGTGCATTGGGGACGCAGAGTCAGAAAGGATAGCATATACAGTACTCAAAGTATCTCAATGCATGGAGTATAAGAAATAAGGTGGATGATTTTGTTGCAATATTACAGATTGCCAGGTATGATGTTGTGGCCATCACTGAATCGTGGCTGAAGGATGGTTGTAGTTGGGAGCTGAATGTCCAAGGTTACACATTATATTGGAGGGAGAGGAAGGTAGGGAGAGGAAGGTAGGCAGAGGGGGTGGTGTGGCTCTACTGGTAAAGAATGGCATCAAATCAGTAGAAAGATGTGACATGGGATCAGAAGATGTTGAATCCTTGTGGGTTGAGTTAAGAAACTGCAAGGGTAAAAGGACGATGATTGCAGTTATATACAGGCCTCCAAACAGTAGCTGGGAGGTGGACCACATTACAATGGAAATAGAAAAGGCGTGTCAAAAGGGCAATGTTATGACAAACATGGGAGATTTCAACATGCAAGTTGATTGGGAAAATCAGGTTGAGAATGGATCTCAAGAGAGTGAGATTGTTGAATGCCTACGAAATGGCTTTTTAGAACAGTTTGTTGTTGAGCTTACTAGGAGATCAGCTATACTGGATTGGGTGTTATGTAATGAACCAGAGGTGATTAGGGAGCTTAAAGTAAAAGAACCCTTAGGAGGCAGTGATCACAATATGATTGAGTTCAACTTGAAATTTGAGAGGGAGAAAGTAAAGTCTGAAGCAGCAGTATTTCAGTGGAGTAAAGGAAATTACAGTCGTATGAGAGAGGAGTTGTCATGGTGCCAGAGGACTGGAAAATTGCAAATGTCACTCCACTCTTTAAGAAAGGAGGAAGGCAGCAGAAAGGAAATTATAGACCAGTTAGCTTGATCTCAGTGGTTGGGAAGATGTTGGAGTCAATTGTTAAGGATGAGGTGATGGAGTACTTGGTGACACAGGACAAGATAGTACTAAGTCAGGGAAAATCCTGCCTGACGAACCTGTTCGAATTCTTTGAGGAGATTACAAGTAGGATAGATAAAGGGGATGGTCTAATAAGAGGGAATTTGTAGAATGCCTGCAAGGTGGCTTTCTAGAGCAGCTTGTGATTGAGCCTATTAGATGAACGATATGTCTGGATTAGAACAAAAGACCATAAGACACAGGAGCAGATTTAGGCCATTTGGCCCATCAAGTCTGCTCCGCCATTCAATCATGGCTGATCCAATACTCAAGGTGAGGGCTCACCAGTGCCTTATAAAACCCCAGCTTCACATCCCTGCTCTTGTATTCTATTTCGACTACCAAAGTGCATGACCATACATTTTCCAACATTGTAGTTAATTTGATACTTTCTAGCCGATTCTCCCAATCTAAGACAGACAGAGAGAAGGAGAGACAGACACAAGGGGGGAGGACAGACAGACAGCCAGAGAGGGGGAGGGGGGAGAGGGAGAGGGGGAGGGGGGAGAGGGAGAGGGGGAGGGGGGAGATGAGAGACAGATAAAGACATTGGGATAGTGAGAGAGAGAGAGAGAGAGAGAGAGAGAGAGAGAGAGACAGAGAGAAGAAGAAAGTAAAGGAGATGAGCCCTTAAATGATGGCTCTATTCCTATAGGATTTTGCGCAGCTATTCAGCTAGCTGAACTTCATTGGGGAGGAGGTGTGATATGTCTGTGTTTCAACAAGGATGCCACATTAAAGTCATATCTGCAGTTTCAGCACAGATTTGCAAGCCACAGTGTTGCAGGCTGTTAAGATAATAAAGGGATTATGTCTCTCTCAGCTCTTAAACTCAATCCCACAATTGGTGAAGGCCAATGCACCGTATGCCTTCTTAACCACTGTCACAATGGGGTGCTGGGAACGGACCCAAATGCAAGACACAGACACTGAAATACAAGGAACAGGACTTGACCAGAGTAGGAATGTGACCGGATACAGACAAGGAGCAAGGGACAAGAACACAGGCTTGGACTAGGGCATGGACAAAACAGGAACCCGGACAAGGAACTATGTACTAGGAGCCTGGGCTTGGGCTCCGAGCCAGAGACTGGAGAAGGACCCAGAACCTGGGTCTTGCCTCGGGCTCAGGCCCCAGAACCAGCCAAGGACATAACATGACTACGGGACAGGACGTGGCTGGGGTCTAGAGGCTTGGGGCTGCAGGCTGGGGTCTTGGTCTTGGAGCTTGGCTTGGGATCTTGGTCGTCAGGCTTGTGTTCTTGAAGCTTAGCTTGAGATCATGGTCTTCAGGCTTGAGGCTGGGGTCTAGGGTCGTGAGCTTGGAGGCTGGGGTCTAGGGTCGTGAGCTTGGAGCTTGGCTTGGGATCCTCAAGGCTTGGGTTCTTGGAGCTCAAGTTTAGCCTCATCATGGCAGTAGAGGAGGCCATGTATGGACATACCTGAATGGGAGTGAAGGGGTAACTCAGGTTGGAGGAGCAGCACCTCATATACCGTCTAGGTAGTCTCCAGCCCCTTGGTATGAACATAGAATTCTCCAACTTCCGGTAATTCCCTCCCCCTCCCTTCCTCTATCCCTATGTCACTCTGCCCCCTCCCCCAGCTGCCTATCACCTCCCTCATGGTTCCGCCTCCTTCTACTACCCATTGTGTTTTCCCCTATTCCTTCTTCACCTTTCCTGCTCCCCTCCCTGCTTCCCCTCCCCCACCCCTTTATCTTTCCCCTTACTGGTTTTTCACCTGGAACCTACCAGCCTTCTCCTTCCCAGCCTCCCCCACCTTCTTTATAAGGCCTCTGTCCCTTCCTTCTACAGACCTGACGAAGGGTTCCGGCCCGAAACATCGACTGATCTTTTCCATGGATGCTGCCCGACCTGCTGAGTTCCTCCAGCATGTTGTGAGTGTTGCTTTGACCCCAGCACCTGCAGATTATTTTGTGTTTACTATTCCTAATCATATTATGCCTCTCCAAGTGTTCATAAATCCTGCCTCTCAGGATCTTCTCTATCAACTCGCCAACCACTGAAGTAAGACTCACTGGTCTATAATTTCCTGGGCTATCTCTACTCCCTTTCTTGAATAAGAGAACAACATCCGCAACCCTCCAATCCTCCGGAACCTCTCCCATCCTCATTGATGATACAAAGATCATCGCCAGAGGCTCAGCAATCTCCTCCCTCGCCTCCCACAGTAGCCTGGGGTATATCTCATTCAGTCCCGGTGACTTATCCAACTTGATGCTTTCCAAAAGCTCCAGCACATCCTCTTTCTTAATATGTACATGCTCTAGCTTCTCAGTCCATTGTAAGTCATCCCTACAATCGCCATTATCCTTTCCTGTAGTGAATACTGAAGCAAAGTATTCATTAATTACCTCTGCTATCTCCTCCAGTTCCATACACACTTTTCCACTGTCACACTTGATTGGTCCTATTCTCTCACATCTTATCCTCTGGCTTTTCACATACTTGTAGAATGTCTTGGGGTTTTCCTTAAACCTGCTTGCCAAAGCCTTCTCATGGCCCTTTCTGGCTCTCCTAATTTCATTCTTAAGCTCCTTCCTGCTAGCCTTATAATCTTCTTGACTAGATTTACAACAGCCTTTGTACACCACGGTTCCTGTACCTTACTGTCCTTTCCCTGTCTCGTTGGAACGTACCTATGCAGAATCTACGCAAATATCCCCTGACCATTTCTCACATTTCTTCTGTACATTCAATGAGATCCCCATGCATTCTTCTAAACTCCAGTGAGTACAGGCCCAAAGCTGCCAAACCCGCCTCATATGTTAACCCCTTCATTCCCAGAATCATCCTTGTGACCTTCCTCTGGACTCTCTCCAATGACAATACACCCTTTCTGAGACAAGGGGCCCAAAACAGTTGACAATACTGGAAGTGTGGCCTGACGTCTGACTTATAAAGCCTCAGCATTATCTCCTTGCTTTTATATTCTGTTCCCCTTGAAATAAATGTCATTGCATTTGCCTTCTTTACCACAGATACAACCTGTAAATTAACCTTCTGGGAGTCTTCCACGAGGACTCCTAAGTCCCTCGTCACCTCTGATGTTTGAGCCTTCACCCCATTTAAATAATAGTCTGCACTATTGTTCCTTTTACCAAAATGCATTATCATACATTTCCCAACACTGTATTCCATCTGCCACTATTTCGCCCATTCTTCCAATTTGTCTAAGTCCTGCTGCAATCACATTGTTTCCTCAGCACTACCTACCCCTCCACCTATCTTCATATCATCCGCAAATTTTGCCACAAAGCCATCAATCATTGTCAAACAATGTGAAAATTAGAGGTCCCAATACTGAGCCCTGAGGAACACCACTAGTCTCTGGCAGCCAACCAGAAAAAGCCTCTTTTGATCCCTCTCGTTGCCTCCTGCCTGTCAGCCATTCCGCTATGCATGCCAGTATCTTTCCTGTAACGCCATAGGGTTTTATCTTGTTAAGCAGCCTCATGTGTGACACCTTATCAAATACCTTCTGAAAATCCAAGTCAATGACATCCACTGCCTCTCCTTTCTCCACCCTGCTTGTTACTTCCTCAAAGAACTCCAACAGATTTGTCAGGCAAGATTTCCCCTCACAGAAACCATCCTGACTTTGACTTATTTTGTCATTAGTCTCCAAGTACTCTGACACTTCATCCTGAATAATAGCCTTCAACACTTTCCCAACCACTGAGGTTAGGCTTAACTGGCCTATGATTTCCTTTCATCCCTTCTTAAGAGTGGCGTGACATTTGTAATCTTCCAGTCCTCTGGGACCATGCCAGAAACAAATGATTCATGAAAGATCGTGGCCAATGCATCCGTTATCTCTTCAGCAACCTCTCTTGGGACTCTGGGACGTAGTCCATCTGGTCCAGGTGACTTATCCACCTTTGAGTTTGCCTAGCACATTTTCCTTTGTAATAGCAATGGCACTCCTTGACACTCACAGACCTCTAGCACACTGCTAGTGTTCCACAGTGAAGATTGATGCAAAGCACTCATTAAGTACATCTGCCATTTCTTTGTCCCCCATTACTACCTCACCAACATCATTTTCTTGTGGTCCAATATCAACTCTCACCTCCCTTTTATTATTTATATAACTGAAAACAACTTTTTTGTATCCTGCTTTATATTATCGGCTAGTTTGCACTGATATTTCATCTTTTCCCTTCTTATAGCTTTTTTAGTTGGCTTTTATTGGATTTTAAAAGCTTGTCAATTGCCCAACTTCCCACTTACTTTTGCTACTTTATATGCTCTTTCCTTGGCTTTTATGCAGTCCTTAACATCCTTTGTCAGCCAGGGTCGCCTACCCCTGTCATTTGAGAACTACTTCCTCTGTGGGACATATCTATCCTGCGCTTTGTGAACTATACCCAGAAACTTCAGCCATCTCTGCTCTGACATCATCCCTGTCAGTATCCTCCACCAATCCACCAGGGCAAGCTCCTCTCTCATGCCTCTGTAATTTCCTTTATTCCATTGCAATACTTAAATATACCCATGGACTGAGCCCTCTGGAGACGTTGTGGGCTTATCAACGAAATGTCAAAGAAGGAGGGTGCCCACCTGATGACCCCGATGACGTACTTACCCTCCCTCCTTGTCACCACTCCAACATCGAGAGTGCCGTCTTACCATAGGGATTGAAACATCAAGTCCTAGTAGCTCTACTGATCTACTTACATGTGATTCTCCCTCATTTTTTTTTATTATTTCTGCATTTGCACTACTTTTAATTTAACTACTTTATTTGATAGTCTAATTGATTTAGTTATTTATTTTCTACATTATCGTGTGTTGCATTGTAATGCTGCCGCTAAGTTAACAAATTTCACAACATATGTCACTAAGCAATTACCATCAACAGATCACTTACAATACCAAAGGAAACAACACACTGGACCATTGCTACACCACCATCAAGAATGCCTACTGAGCTATTCCACACTCGCAATTCGGGAAGTCTCTTCACCTTGTGAGGGGATCCAGGAGTACCCCTATTAACTGTTTGGAGAGAGACATTTATCATTGATGGTTTGTTTGGAAAAGAGAGAAAGACAGAATTATTTACCACTGATATGTTGCTTTTGAAAAGAGAGAGAGAGACAAAGATTAACGGTTGGACTGTCACTTTAAGGCATTGGAAGTAACTTTGGATTTTTACTGAGTTTGGAGTTGGAGACAGCACCAAGCAGCTCGAAGGTTGCTATGGTGACCGAAGGCGGTGGACACTCGATGTTATGACTTTCGGCAGGTTGTTGATGTTACTTCCAAGGACTTGTTGCCTGCTTGTGCACTCCTTTACAGACAAAGGAAGGAGGGACTCTTTGAATGACAGGTGATGTTCAGCTGGTGGGATAAATGGGAGGTCAGATGATACAGACCTCAGACACATGATCTGGACACTGAATGAGCATTGTTGTGCCCGCAGAGAAAGTGGGTTTTTGGAGGATCGATCAGGCGGATCGATCCAAACTGCCATTCCATCATTGAAGAAGGGGTTGACTGGTGGGGAGTTGTCTATGTGTCCACCCTTGCCGGGGTGATAGCTCCACCACAGGAAAACCGGTCCCCCTGGTTAAAGTCACAGTCGGTGACTGATAAAGGATTTCAGAGGACGAGAAGACCGACGGCATCAGCTCACCTGAAGACTCAACTCTCTCTCACTCTCTCCATCACTACTCAACTAAATACCATGAACTGAACTGAACTTAACTTTACTCAACATCGTAAGACTGTATCTTTTTACCCCGAGACTTAAAGAAGCTTGGTTTTTCATACATATATATTCCACACTTACTTTTATATATAATCATTGCTAACCTGTTTGATTTATGTACATTTATATTACTGTATAGTGTAGTTACTAATAAATATTATTAGTTTATAGCAATATGATACTCCAAAGTGTTTTCCATCTCTGCTGGTTTCTTTATCCCTGTCACGGGGTCCGTGACATCCTAGCTGTACTTCTACTCCCTGAGTATAGGCAGAGACTGAAGACTGCAGCAACAGTAGTGAGGACCAAGAAGGTATGGACAAGGGAAGCACAGGAGCGCCTACAGGACTGCTTTGAATCGGTGGACTGGACTGTATTCAGGGATTCATATTCACACCTGGATGAGTATGCTGCTGTTGTTACTGACTTCATTAAAACCTGTGTGGATGAGTGTACGCCCACAAAGGACATCTCTAGGGAGCGGTGTCTCGGAAAGATTAGATTAGATTCAACTTTATTGTCATTGTGCCGAGTACAGATATAAAGCCAATGAAATGCATTTAGCATCTGACCAGAAATGCAAAGAATAGTGTTATTTACAAAATAACTGCAAATAAAAAAAGTGCTACACAAATATAAAAGTACTGAGACAGTACAATACGGATGCAATACTGCTTAGTGCTGTGATGAGAGGTTCAGCAGTGTCACAGTGGCATTTTGGCAGCGTCCATTATTAAGGACTGTGGCGACCCACTTTCTGGCGCACACGAACCGGCTCACAACGGCGCGCGCAGGCAGAGGGCCGGCCCCAAAAAGGGCGCCAGGCCATCTTCACCAGCAGGGGGAAAATCCCACGCGCGGAAAGGGTCTGGGAATATGCATTCCCCACAGTAGTCCCACCCAGGGAGGGCAGGAACGGGAAGGCTTTAAAGCAGGCCGCGAAGTTTGAATAAATCTCTTTCATCACAACTCTAACTCACCGACTCCGTGTGGTTATTCTAGCGCTGTGTGTAGCACACTGCTACAGGACTTCCAGCACATGCTCTTTTCTCACTGTTACCATCAGATAGGAGTACAGAAGCCTGAAGGCACACACTCAGCGAGTTAGGAACAGCTTCTTCCCCTCTGCCAACCGATTCTAAATGGACTTTGAAGCTTTGGACACTACCTCACTTTCTTAATATACAATATTTTTGTTCTTGCACATTTTTAAAAATCTATTCAAGACACGTAATTGATTTACTTGTTTATTATATTTTACTTTATTTATTTTTTCTCTCTCTGCTATATTATGTATTGCATTGAACTGCTACTGCTAAATTAACAAATTTCACGTCATATGCCGGTGATACTAAACCTGATTCTGATGCTGCCTGCAAACAACAGGAATTCTGCAGATGCTGGAAATTCAAGCAACACACATCAAAGTTGCTGGTGAACGCAGCAGGCCAGGCAGCATCTCTAGGAAGAGGTGCAGTCGACGTTTCGGGCTGAAACCCTTCGATCACCAGCATTTTTTATGTCTGATGCTGCCTGACTTGCTGAAACCTTCCAACACTTCACGAATTTTTAAAAAGATTTCCAATAGCTTTCTTTTAAGGTTCCAATTGCATATGAAGCGTCTTAGAACGTCCTGAAGCTACATAAATGGAAGGAGTTGGTTTGTTTGGTGGGTGACTGCCCGACAGCCATTTAAGCCCTCACCACCACCCAAACCAGGATTTACCGAGCGATCCGTTCTCCCGAACCGAGACAAAATCCTCCCCTAGTCACCGTCCGTTCCTCTCAAAATATCACGTACCTTCCTTCAGCCAGCTATCTACTTCTGAGATCGGACCGGGATTTCAAACTTCTTTCTACTTTAGTGCCAATTCGCGATGATGCGGAAGAGGGCATCTGGCCACTATTGCGCAGGTGCCAAGCAGGCGCCTCGGCGGGCAGTCGCAGGGTGGCGGTAGGACCTATTGCCGTACAGCATGGCCGCGGCCAGTGGGGACGTAGCGGGGTTTGCCGTGTGGCTCAGGAGGCGGCTAGAAGGGATGGATATAGATGGTGATGTCTACGGCTCGTACATTAACGGCATCCTGCGGGAGGGAGAGAACGAAGAAGAACAGTCTGAGGCTCTTCAAGGCATTTTATCTACTTTGATGGTGAGTGAGGCACCGAACTATGACAGTCTTAGTCTGTTTCTCTTTTCTAGTTATTTTACTGCATGGCTCACTTTCACCATTTGTTTGTGACATAATTATGATTTAAAACATTTGCTCTAATTCGATATGTGCCGAGGCTGCTTGTTCCTTTACTATCTGATTGACAATAAACTCAGTAACCTTCCATTATGAAGCTTTCAAACCAAGTTTGATCTATAACAGTTTTTCCCGCTTTCTCAATGTGCCAACAAAGCACTGAATCTATTGTCACTTACTGGTATTTTTACGTTAGTTTCTGAGAAAAACGCTTGCACTCCAGCTACAAAAACAAAATATTGGAAGCATCGGCCGATCAGACAGAATCTGTGGCGGGGACATCAGAGTTAATGTTTCAGGTCCAAACATTACACCTTAAGAAGGGCCGAATAGGCATATTGTGCTCTAACAGAATGATACCTGAACTGACATGTGTTAAATTACCATAAGATATAGGAGCAGAAATAGGCCATTTGGCTTATCGATTCTGCTCTGCGATTTCATCATGGCTGATCCATTTTTTCTTCTCGGCTCCAATCTCCTGTCTTCTCCCTGTATCCCTTCATTCCCTGACCAATCAAGAATCTATCAACCTCTACCTTAAATATACATAAAGACCTGGCCTCCACAGCTGCCTGTGGCAACGAATTCCACAGATTCACCACTCCCTGACTAAAGAAATTCCTCCTCATCTCCATTCTAAAAGGACACCCCTCTATTCGGAGGCTGTGTCCTCTGGTCTTAGACTCCCCCACTGTTGGAATATCCTTTCCACATCCAACTCTATCAAGGTGCTTCATCATTCAATGGTTTCAATAAGATCAGAATCAGGTTTATTATCACTGACATGCGACGTGAAATTTGTTAATTTAGCAACAGCAGTTCAATGCAATACATAATCTAGCAGAGAGAGAGAGAATAAATAAATAAAATAAAACATAATAAATAAACAAGTAAATCAATTACTTGCATTGAATAGATTTTTTAAAAATGTGCAAGAAATAGAAATACTGTGTATTTAAAAAAAAAGTGAGATAGCGTCCAAAGCTTCAATGTCTATTTAGGAATCGGATGGCAGAGGGGAAAAAGCTGTTCCTGGATTACTGAGTGTGTGCCTTCAGGCTTCTGTACCTCCTACCTGATGGTAACAGTGAGAAAAGGGCATGTCCTGGGTGCTGGAGATCCTTAATAATGGACGCTGCCTTTCTGAGACACCGCTCCCTGAAGATGTCCTGGGTACTTTGTAGGCTAGTGCCCAAGATGGAGCTGACTAGATTTACAAACTTTTACAGCTTCTTTCGGTCCTGTGCAGTAGCCCCTCCATACCAGACAGTGATGCAGCCTGTCAGAATGCTCTTCATGGTACAACTATAGAAGTTTTTGAGTGTATTTGTTGACATGTCAAACCTCTTCAAACTCCTAATGAAGTATAGCTGCTGTCTTGCCTTCTTTATAACTACATTGATATGTTGGGACCACATTAGATCCTCAGAGATCTTGACACCCAGGAACTTGAAGCTGCTCACTCTCTCCACCTCTGATCCCTCTATGAGGACTGGGATGTGCTCCTTCGTCTTACCCTCCCTGAAGTCCACATTCACGACTCATTCTTCTGAATTCTAGTGAATACAGGCCCAGAGCCATCAAACTCACTTCATATGACAAGCCATTCAATCCTGGAATCATTTTCATGAACATCCTTTGAACCCTCTCCAGTGTCAGCACATCCCTTCTAAGATAAGAAGCCCAAAACTGCTCACAATACTCCAAGTGAGACCTCACCAGTGCTTTATAAAACTTCAACATTGCATCCTTGCTTTTATATTCAAGTCCTCTTGAAATTAATGCTAACATTATATTTGCATTCCTCACACAGACTCAACCTGCAAATTAACCTTCAGGGAATCCTGCACAAGCCTTCCCAAGTCGCTTTGCGCCTCAGATTATTGAATTTTTTTCTCCATTTAGAAATAGTTGCCTTTTTATTTCTTCAGCAAAGTGCATGGCCATACAATTCCTGGCACTGTATTTCATCTGCCACTTCTGTGCCTGTTCTTCTAATGTGTCTAAATCCTTCTGGAGCCTTCGTACTTCCTTAAAACTACCTGACCCTCCACCTATCTTTCTGTCGTCTGCACGTCATCCAAGTCATTGGCACATAATTTTAAAAAATTGGTCCCAACACAGACTCTTGTGGAACACCACTCACCAGCATCCAACCAGAAAAGTATCCCTATATTCCCACTCTTTGCCTCCTGCCAATCAGCCAATGCTTTACCATAGAAACCATAGAAACTACAGCACAGAAACAAGCCCTTTGGCCCTTCTTGGCTGTGCCGAACCATTTTCTGCCTAGTCCCACTGACCTGCACACGGACCATATCCCTCCATACACCTCCCATCCATGTATCTGTCCAATTTATTCTTAAATGTTAAAAAAGAACCCGCATTTACCACCTTATCCATGCTGGAATCTTTCCTGTAATACCACAGACTCCTAGCTTGTTAAGCAGCCTCATGTGTGGCACCTTGTTAAAGGCCTTCTGAAAATCCAAGCACACAACATCATCCAATTCTCCTTTGTCTATCCTGCTTGTTATTTCTTCAAAGAATTTCAACAGTTTTGTCAAGCAAGATTTTCCTTTGAGGAAACCATGTTAACGATGACCTATTTTTATCATGTGCCTCTAAGTACCCTGAAACTATGTCCTTGATAATCAACTCCAACATCCTCCCAAACACTGAAGTCAGACTAACTGGTTTATAGTTTCCTGTCTTCTGCCTCTCTCCCTTCTTGAAGGGTGGAATGACATTTGCAATTTTCCAGTCTTCCGGAGCCAGTTGAGAAACTAGTGATTCTTGAAAGATCATTACTATGCCTCTTCAATCTCTTCAGCCACCTATTTCAGAACTCTGTGCTGTACACCATCTGGTCCAGGTGACTTATCTACATTCAGACCTTTCAGTTTCCCAAGAATTTTCTCCCTAGTGATGAAAACTAGCCAGCCTCACGAACTGCCTTGAGGACATAAAGTGTTGGATGGCATAAAACTTCTTACAGCTGAATGAAGGCAAGTCTGAAGTTGTCCTATTTGGCCACCCTGACTCCATCAAAGTGATTACTAACAGTCTTGGTAACTTGTCCACCCTTGTCAAACCCCATGTTAAATCCCTTGGTGTGATATTTGATTCCACCTTTAAGTTTGACAAGCAAGTTAATGCAGTAGTAAAAGCCAGTTTTTTCCAGCTTCGTACTATTGCCAAAATCAAGTCATTTCTCTCTTTCAAAGATCTTGAGAAAGTCATCCACGCCCTTATATCCTCCCGCTTGGACTACTCCAATGCAACTGGTCCAGAACGCTGCAGCCAGGCTCCTGACAGGTGCCCAGAAGAGGGGCCATATTACTCCTAACCTGGCCTTCCTCCACTGGCTACCAGTACGGTTCAGAATTGATTTTACGATTCTCCTGTTTGTTTATAAAGCCCTAAATGGGCTGCCCCCCCCCCCATATCGCAGACCTTCTAACCCCTTATTCTACTTCCTCAGATCGGCTGACTTGGGGCTCCTGGGTGTCCCACGATCTAAACTTAAGCTCAGGGGTGACCGCGCCTTTGCTATTGCAGCCCCTAGACTGTGGAACAGCATCCCCCTCCCTATCAGATCTGCCCCCTCCATCGACTCTTTTAAACCCAGGCTCAGATCTTACTTCTATTCACTAGCGTTTGAATCCTCCTGATGTGGCTGATTTTTGGCATGTGCCTTGGCCCTTGTGTTGTTTCTTATGTGCCTATAAGCTGTTTGCCTTGTTGGTTATGTCTGTGTTTCTTGTGTTTGTGGGTTGTTTTGAAATGTGCTATATAAGTAAATTTGACTTGACTTGATAATTTCATACACTGTGGAACTTCCTCCATACTGCTAGTGTCTTCCACAGTAAAGACTGATGCAATGTACTTATTCAGTTCTTCCACTGTTTCCTAGTCCCCCATTACTACCTCTCCAGCATCGTTTTGCCAGTGGTCCGATATCCACTTTCACCTCTTCTTTTATACATGATATATCTGAAGAAACTTTTGGTATCCTCTTTAATATTATTGGCTGGCTTACTTTTGTATTTCATCTTTTTCTCAATGACTTTTTAAGCAGCCTTCTGTTGGGTTTTAAAAGCTTCATAATCTTCTAACTTCCCACTAATTTTTGCTCAATTATATGCCCTCTCTTTGGCCTTTATGTTGGCTTTGACTTCTCTTCTTAGCCACTATTGTGTCATCTTTCCTTTAGAATACTTATGTAATATTGATGTGACTCGGACACCACTGTAGATTGAACAACCACATTTATTCAACAGACTTCCATTTTCATACTTTTTCCACGTCCTGACGTCGTACGCACTCTGACGCTACGAATACTCACACAATACATTACATCTCCCTTCTCAAGATTTTTTTACAACACTGTGAATTACCAAAACAATGCCTCTAGGTATGCCCTTCGTACAGTGCAACAACCATGACATAAACTAAAAAAAATCTTACCTTGTACTGTATTCTGCATCGTATTTTACAATACTAACAGCAGTGTATTTTATTTTACTAACATAGACTAATAAACCTTTTATTTCACACCTTGGAACTTATAACACGTGTGACTTTGCCTCAAACTGTGTGAGACTGTATGTATGCCTAGTCTCTGTATCTAGCTGGAAGTTTGACCTGTCTCCCAGACCGTGTGTGATACAACTGTGACTGTGCTTGTCCTTCATCAGTGTCAGTCTCTCGAGTGACCTCTGTGTCTTTGCGGTCTGCATCGCTCTTAGTGTCCTTTGTCTCCATGTCTGTATATGTGGAAATGTCCTGTGCATCTGTACGTGGAAACTCCCTCTCGCCTGTCTTCAGCAGATGCTTCCTGACCTTCCTGTAGACTCTTCCATCCGGCGTGCGAACTACGAAGGATCTTGGTCGCTGATGTCTGTTCACAACCACAGCTGGTTGCCAAGTGTCTCCTCTCTGTATTCTGACGTTTTCACCTGTATGTAGATCTGGCAACTGTCTTGTATGTCTGTCGTAGTAGCTCTTTTGCTTTATTTGCTTGTACTTTTGCTTGTCATGTACTTGAGCATTACCTTCAGGAGTCAGTAGAGTTGTGGATGTTGGCAGTTTGGACTTCAGACGACGTCCCATCAACAGCTGCGCAGGAGAGAACCCCACACCCTCAATCGGTGTGTTGCAGTATTCAAGCAGGGAAATGTAAGGGTCACCGTTGCTGCTATGTGCCTTCTTGAGCATGTTCTTGACAGTTTGTACAGTTCTCTCTGCTTGTCCATTAGACTGAGCATGCCCTGGACTGGAAGTAACATGTTGAAATTCCCAGCTTTCTGAGAACCCTCTAAACTCACCACTGGCATATTGTGGACCATTGTCACTAACAACAATATCTGGAATACCATGTTTTGCGAATGTCAACTTCATTGCAGTAATGACACCTCGACTGGACGTGTCACTTAACTTGGTGATCTCCGGATATTTTGAATAGTAGTCCACACAAAGCAGATATTCTGTACCATTGTAGTGAAAGAGATCTGTGCCAATCTTCTCCCATGGTCTTCCTGGTAGTGGGTGGGGAAGCAGAGGCTCTCTTGGATTGCTGTTTTTGTTTTCATTACAGACAGCACACTGAGACACAATGTCCTCTATCTGAGTTGACATGCCTGGCCAATAGAGAATGTCCCTTGCTCTTCCTTTACATTTCGCTATCCCCAGGTGTGACTGATGAATTCTGTTGAGCATTTCCTGTCTCATTTGGTTTGGTACGATGAGTTTTGCTGTTTTGAACATTAGTCCTGATGCGTAGCTGATTTCCTCTTTAAATGTCCAGTATTTCTGCATTTCCTTTGGAACATCTTTTCCTCCTGCTGGCCATCCATTCATTGTAATGTCTCTTAGCATTTGCATTTCAGGATTCTCTGCAGTCGCTTTCCTGAACATGTTCAACTTCTCCTCAGAGATGGGTAGCTGAGGTGTAACCCAGTTGACCTCCAGCTCTCTTCCTAGCAACTCTTCCTTTTGCTCTTTGAGGTAAGCACGGCTCAAAGCATCAGCGATGTGCAGTTCTTTTCCTGGCTTATGGGTGACTGTGAGAGTGTACCTCTGTAGCCTGAGAAGCATCCTTTGCAGCCTCATAGGAGCTTGGTGGAGTGGCTTTTTGAAGATGCTCTCAAGTGGTTTGTGATCACTCTCAACCTGGATTTCTTTGCCATATACATATTGGTGGAACTTCTCACACCCATAAACTATGGTGAGTAATCCCTTCTCGATTTGAGCATATCGGCATTGACAGTCCATAAGTGCTCATGATCCATACGCCACAGGCCTCCCATCCTGCAGTATAACAGCTCCTATTCCCTCCGAACAGGCATCCACAGACATTGTCACCGGTTTATTGACATCATAGAACTTGAGTGCTGGTGCATTGGTAACCAACTGCTTCAATGTGTCAAAACTTTTCTTTTGTTCGTCTTCCCAATGCCATTCAGTGTTGCTCTCTAGTAGCTTTCGGAGTGGAGCGCTGACCTCTGATAAGTTGGGAATGAATTCGGCAAGATACTGTATCATGCCCATGAACCTCAATAGTTCTTGCTTGTCTTCGGGTGATGGTAGCTGTACCACAACTCTGACCTTTTCATCATCTGGTTTTAGCCCATCAGCACTGAGCACGTGACCTATGTATTTGATCTCTGTAATTCTGACCTTCCATTTACTTTTGTTCAGTTTTAGGTTGTACTTACGTGCTCTCTCCAGGAGCTTCCTCAGTCTCTGATCATGTCCCTCAATTGTATCACCCCATATCAGCAAATCATCAGTGATGTTGACCACCCCGTCCAGGCCTTCAATCATTTGTGCCACGGATCTCTGGCATACCTCTGATGCAGAGGAAATCACAAAGGGTAGACGCAGGAAACGATATCTCCCTATGGGCGTGTTGAAAGTGCATAATTTGGAACTTTCTTCATCCAGCTTGATCTGCCAGAAGCCTTGATTTGCGTCTAATACTGAAAAGTATTTTGCATTAGGCATGCGGGAGACAACCTCTTCAACTGTGAGCAGTGGATAGTGCTCTCTTTCGATGGCTTGGTTGAGATCTTGTGGATCCATGCAAATACTCGTCTTTTTTTCTGTGACCACTGTCACCATACTATTCACCCAGTCGGTCGGTTCTATTTGTCTTGTTATGACTCCCATCTGTTCCATTCTGTGTAGCTCCTCCACTGCTCGATCCCTGAGAGCTACTGGAATCTTTCTCGGGGCATGCACGACTGGTGCAATAGTTGGATCAATCTGGATATGGTGTTTCCCTGGTAAACATCCTAATCCAGAAAACAAGTCATCAAAGTCTTTGAGAATGTCCTTTTCTTTTTCAACACCATAGATTCGCTTCACCAGGCCTTGCTTTGTGCATGTCGCTTTGCCCACTATTGCTGGAACATGTGGCTGTACTATTTCAAACTCGATCTTGTATTTTTGACCTTTGTATACACAGGTGAGTGCTTTTTTTGCCCAGTGGCGCCATCTCGTGGCCAAATTTGCAACAAGCTTGCAGGTGGATTTTTCCATTCTTCCTCTGATGTCCAGTGAGTTGAATGTTTCTGTCGACATTACATTGCACCTTGCCCCAGTGTCAAGCTTAAATGTCACATCCCTCCTGTTTATTATCAGATCTTGAGTCCAATCATCTTCATTCTCCATCTCTGCATTGTCAATATTCTTGATGCATACCTCCTGTTCTACTTCAATGAACATGTCACTGTTGCCCTCACTCTGTTCCACAGCATGCACTTTCCTTGCGTGCTCCTTCGATTTGCACTTCTTTGCAAAGTGATTCCTTTTCTGGCATAACTTGCATGTCTGACCAAAGGCTGGACATTTTCTGTATCCATGTTTATAACCACATCTGTTGCAATTAACTTCCTTTTGATCATCCTGTGGAGCTGGCTTTGTCCTATTCTTGTCAGTTTTCACAGTTTTTATTTTGTGCACTTCAATCTCTTCATTGAGCACCTTGACCTGACTTGACGTGATCTCGCTGGCACAGCAAACATCAATCGCCTTTTCTAATGTAAGATCCGCCTCTCTCAATAGCCTGCCTCTCACTTGATCGTCTCGTATGCCGCATACAATCCTGTCATGTATTAAAGAATCATGCAGTTGTCCGAACTCACAGTCTTTTGCCTTGCTCTTCAAATCTGTTACGTAGGTGTCTATGGTCTCCGTTGGTCCTTGAGCCCTCGGGAAAAACTGGTGTCGGATGTACGGTAGGTATTTTCTCGGTTCACAGTAATCTTGAAAATTTTTTTTCAACACTTCAATTTTTTCTTGCTCATCATCTCGGAAGACAAACGTGTTGCAAACCTTTATTGCCTCTTCTCCCGCCACGTGCAGAAATGTAGCACATTGCACTTTCTCCGTCTTTTCAGCTAGGCCACTAGCGGTGCAAAACAGCTCAAACTTCTACATCCATATTTTCCAGTTCTCAGCAAGATTACCTTCTCGGCTTAAACTTGACAGTGTCTGTAACTGTGACATCTTTTACATGTCTTCTCTTCCTTTTTATTTCTCGTGTTTTCTTCTGACACCATGTAATATTGATGTGACTCGGACACCGCTGTAGATTGAACAACCACGTTTATTCACCAGACTTCTATTTTTATACTTTTTCCACGTCCTGACGTCATACGCACTCTGACGCTACGAATACTCACAATACATTACAACTTCTTCCTCTTTGGGATGTATATATCTTGTGCCTTCTGAATTGCTTCCAGAAATTCCAGCTATTGCTGCTCTGCCATCATCCCTGCCAGTGTTTTTTTTCCCAATCAATTCTGGCAAGCTCCTCTCTCATGCCTCTGTAATTCCCTTTACTCCACTGCAATACTGATACATCTCACTTTAGCTCCTCCTTCTCAAATTTCAGGGTGAATTCGATCATCTTATGATCGCTTGTCCCCGAGGGTTCTTGTATTACCTCGCTAATCATTTCCGGTTCCTGGCAGAACACCAAATCCAGAATATCTGATCCTCTTGTGGGCTCAACCACGAGCTGCTCTAAAAAGCCATCTTGTAGGCATTCTAGAAATTCCACCTCTTGGGATCCAGTGCCATCCTGATTTTCCCAATCTACCTACATGTTGGAATCCCCCATGACTATTGCTCTTTTGGCATGCATTTTCGATCTCCCATTGTAATTTGTAGACACCATCCTTACTACCGTTTGGGGGTCTATATATAACTGCCATCAGGGTCTTTTTACCCGTGCAGTTCCTTAGCTCTATCCACAATGATTCCACTCCTTCCGACCCTATGTCATAGAAGCATAGAAAACCTACAGCACAATGCTGTGAAGAGCATGTACTTACTTAGAAATTACCTAAGGTTACCCAAAGCCTTCTATTTTTCTAAGCTCCATGTACCTATCCAGGAGTCTCTTAAAGATCCTATTGTATCCACCTCCACCACCGTCGCCAGCAGCCCATTCCACACACTCATCACTCTCTGCGTAAAAAAAAAAAAAAGTTACCCCTGATGTCCCTTCTGTACCTACTTCCAAGCACCTTAAAACTGTGCCCTCTCGTGTTAGCCATTTCAGCCCTGGGAAAAAACCTCTGACTATCCACATGATCAATGCCTCTCATCATCTTATACACCTCTATTAGGTCACCTCTCATCCTCTGCCGCTCCAAGGAGAAAAGGCCAGGTTCACTCAACCTATTATTATAAAGCATGCTCCCAATCCAGGCAACGTCCTTGTAAATCTCCTGTCCACCCTTTCTATAGTTTTCATATCCTTCCTGTAGTGAGGTGACCAGAACTGAGCACAGTACTCCAAGTGGGGTCTGACCAGGGTCCTATATAGCTGTAACGTTACCTCTCGGCTCTTAAACTCAATCCCACGATTCATGAAGGCCAATACACCATATGCCTTCGTAACCACACAGTCAACCTGCGCAGCAGCTTTGAGGGTCCTATGGACTCGGACCCCAAGATCCTCCACACTGCCAAGAGTCTTACCATCAATACTATATTCTGCCATCATATTTGACCTACCAAAATGAACTACCTCACACTTAGATGGGTTGAAATCCATCTGCCACTTCTCAGCCCAGTTTTGCATCCTATCGATGTCCCGCTGTAACCTCTGACAGCCCTCCACACTACCTACAACACCCCCAACCTTTGTGTCATCAGCAAATTTACTAACCCATCCCTCCACCTCTTCATCCAGGTCATTTATAAAAATCACGAAGAGAAGGGGTCCCAGAACAGATCCCTGAGGCACACCACTGGTCACCAACCTCCATGCAAAATATGACCTGTCTACAACCGCTCTTTGCCTTCTGTGGGCAAGCCAGTTCCGGATCCAGAAAGCAATTTCCCCTTGGGTCTCATGACTCCTTACTTTCTCAATAAGCCTTGCGTGGGGTATCTTGTCAAATGAGCTATCATTGAAAGAACTATCTAATCTATTCCCCTAGCTCTTTTTCATTTTTCTGAAAAATAATATGAAATTCAAAAGATTGTGAATTGTATGCTTGACACATGGTAAAGAATTGCAGTTTGTGAAAACTCTGTAAAACATACACAAGGCTTGCTATTGTCTCTGCTTGGATCGGAGAATACAATAGAAATTCCATCTCAGAATCTTTTCTACTGAGCTTCCATAAGCTTCTTTGTATTAACTTGGTTTAACCATATTATAAAATGAAATACAGAATTCAATTAGGATTGAATAGACCAATGTATTCGGGCTGCTGTAAATAAATTATTTGTCTAGACTCAAAATCCCATGGAAAAATCAATTGTGAAACCTTTCTGATATTCCAATTCCTTTTTCAAGTATATTTCTGCGCAATTCTTCCGAACAGGGATTTTATGCTTTTTGAAAATGATTTAAAGAATTCCTTGTAGTGATTATTAGCACTTAAGTAACCCCATAAACTGATTCATTTTAAGTATGAACGTTTCAGAAAATCTTCACTTTCACAAGTATTTCTAAAATATTCATTATACCTACTTACAGTGTCACTACCAGGACTGCAAAAAATAATAACTAGAAGAAGTATATAAATAGTTCATTCTGTGTAACCAATGGTTGCTATTCAATCAAAAATGATTTTAAAATGCACGGAGTATAAGAAATAAAGTGGACGAGCTTGAGGCACAGTTGGAAATTGGTAAGTATGATGTTGTGGGAATAACAGAGACATGGCTTCAAGTGGACAGGGCCTGGGAAATGAATATTCAAGGTATACATCCTGTTGAAAGGACAGACTGATGGGCAGAGGGGGTGGGGTGGCCCTGTTGGTGAGGAATGATATTCAGTCCCTTGCGAGGGGGGACATAGAATCAGGAGACGCAGAGTCAGTATGGATAGAACTGAGATATTCTAAGGGTAGAAAAACCCTAATGGGAGTTATCTACAGGCCCCCAAACAGTAGTCTGGATGTAGGGTGTAAGTTGAATCAAGAGTTAAAATTGGCATGTAGCAAAGGTAATGCTACAGTTGTTATGGGGATTTCGACATGCAGGTAGACTGGAGGAATCAGGTTGGTCCAGACCCCAAGAAAGGGAGTTTGTGGAGTCCCTCCGAGATGGATTCTTAGAACAGCTTGTACTGGAGCCTACCAGAGAGAACACAATTCTAGATCTAGTGTTGTGTAATGAACCAGATTTGATCAGGGACCTCAAGGTAAAGGAGCCATTAGGAGGTAGCGACCATAATACGATAAGTTTTAATCTATAAATTGAGAGGGAGAAGGGAAAATCAGAAGTGTCAGTATTAAAGTTGAACGAAAGGAACTATGGTGCTATGAGGGAGGAGCTGGCCAAAGTTGACTGGAAAGATACTCTAGTAGGGATGACAGTGGAACAACAATGGCAAGTGTTTCTGGGAATAATGCGGAAGGTGCAGGATCAGTTCATTCCAAAGAGGAAGAAAGATCCTAAGGGAAGTAAGGGGAGGCCGTGGCTGACAAGGGAAGTAAAGGACAGTATAAAAATAAAAGAGAGGAAGTATAACATAGCAAAGACGAGTGGGAAGCCAGAGGATTGGGAAACTTTTAAAGAGCAACAGAAGGTAACTAAAAAGGCAATACGCGGAGAAAAAATGAGGTACGAAGGTAAACTAGCCAAGAATATAAAGGGGGATAGTAAAAGCGTCTCTAGGATGTGAAAAGGAAAAAAATAGTTAAGACCAAAATTGGGCCTTTGAAGACAGAAAAGGTTGAATTTATTATGGGGAACAAGGAAATGGCAGACGAGTTGAACAGGTACTTTGGATCTGTCTTCACTTGGGAAGAAACAAACAATCTCCCAGATATAATAGTGGCTAAAGGACCTAGGGTAATGGATGAACTGAAGGAAATTTATATTAGGCAGGAAATGGTGTTGGATAGACTGTTGGGTCTGAAGGCTGATAAGTCCCCGGGACCTGATGGTCTGCATCCCAGGGTACTTAAGGAGGTGACTTTAGAAATTGTGGACGCATTGATAATAATTTTCCAATGTTATATAGATTCAGGATCAGTTCCTGAGGATTGGAGGGTGGCTAATGTTGTCCCACTTTTCAAGAAAGGAGGGAGAGAGAAAACAGGGAATTATAGACCGGTTAGCCTGACGTCAGTGGTGGGAAAGATGCTGGAATCAATTATAAAAGATGAAATTATGACACATTTGGATGGCAGTAACAGGATAGGTCCGAGGCAGCATGGATTTACGAAGGGGAAATCGTGCTTGACTAATCTTCTGGAATTTTTTGAGGATGTAACTATGAAAATGAACAAGGGACAGCCAGTGGATGTAATGTACCTGGACTTTCAGAAAGCCTTTGATAAAGTCCCACATAGGAGATTAGTGGGCAAAATTAGGGCACATGGTATTGGGGGCAGAGTACTGACATGGATTGAAAATTGGCTGACTGACAGAAAACGAAGAGTAGAGATTAACGGGTCCCTTTGGAATGGCAGGCAGTGACCAGTGGGGTACTGCAGGGTTCAGTGCTGGGACCGCAGCTGTTTACAATATACATTAATGATTTAGATGAAGGGATTAAAAGTAACATTAGCAAATTTGCCAATGACACAAAGCTGGGTGGCGGTGTGAAATGTGAGGAGGATATTATGAGAATGCAGGGTGACTTGGACAGGCTGGGTGAGTGGGTGGATGCATGGCAGATGCAGTTTAATGTGGATAAATGTGAGGTTATCCACTTTGGTGGTAAGAACAGGAAGGCAGATTATTATCTAAATAGAGTCAAGTTAGGAAAAGGGGAAGTACAACAAGATCTAGGTGTTCTTGTACATCAGTCACTGAAAGCAAGCATGCAGGTACAGCAGGCAGTGAAGAAAGCTACTGGCATGCTGACCTTCATAACAAGGGGAATTGAGTATAGGAGCAAAGAAGTCCTTCTGCAGCTGTACAGGACCGTGGTGAGACCACACCTGGAGTATTGTGTGCAGTTTTGGTCTCTAAATTTGAGGAAGGACATTCTTGCTATTGAGGGAGTGCAGTGTAGGTTCATGAGGTTAATTCCCAGGATGGCGGGACTGTCATATGTTGAAAGATTGGAGTGACTGGGCTCGTATACTCTGGAATTTAGAAGGATGCGAGGGGATCTGATTGAAACATATAAGATTATTAAGGGATTGGACACGCTGGAGGCAGGAAGCGTGTTCCTGCTGATGGATGAGTCCAGAACCAGAGGCCACAGTTTAAGAATAAGGGGAAGGCCATTTAGAACGGAGTTGAGGAAAAACTTTTTCACCCAGAGGTGGATATGTGCTATGCTCTGCCCCAGAAGGCAGTGGAGGCCAAGTCTCTGGATGTTTTCACGAAAGAGATGGATAGAGCTCTAAAAGATAGTGGAATCAAAGGTTATGGGGATAAGGCAGGAACTGGATACTGATTATGGATGATCAGCCATGATCACAGTGAATGGCAGTGCTGGCTCGAAGGGCCGAATAGCCTACTCCTGAACCTATTGTCTATTGTCTATAAAACTAAGGCGTTTCTCAGAATCTATCCATATAATTTCCCATATGCTTAATATTGAAGTATCCTTACCTTAGAAAGAATTTTCAGTTTGTTCTCTCCCCCTTTCTCTCTCCCCCTCTGTGTTGCTTTGCGTTTTTATTCTCTCTTTCAACTACAAGAAGCAATTTTATTCTGCGTCAAGGGTGCATTTGATACAGTCACCACTTTACTTTTATCCAATAAGAAAATAGCATTCAAAACTTTCATCAAAATCAAACAAACCACTACATCCACTCTATTGTATGTTTTGCCATAATTACCTTGATTATTAGAACAATTACGATTATAAGATCCACCAATCAACTTCATTCACAAGTTTCCTAAATGATGTGTGTTCAAAGGAAAATTTATTATCAGAGTACATACATGTCACCACATACAACCCTGAGATTCTTTTTCTGCAGGCATACTTAGCAATTCTATACAACAGTAACTGTAAACAAGCTGTGCAATTGCAGATATAAATAAATAGCAATAAATAATGAGCGTAAAATAATAATATAATATCCATCAATATAACACAGTCCTTAAATGAGTGTAGCTATCCCTTTTGGTTCCAGAGCCTGATGATTGAGGGGTAGTAACTGTTCTTGAACCTGGTGGTGCAAGTCCTGAGACACCGGTACCTTCTACCTGATGGCAGCAGTGAGAAAAGAGCATGGCCTGGGTGGTGAGGATCTTTGATGATGGATGCTGCTTTTCTATGGCAATGTTTCATGTAGATGTGCTCAATGGTTGGGAGGGCTTTACCCGCGATGTACTGGGATGAATCCACTACCTTTTGCAGGATTCTCCGCATTGTATTTGCTAATCGAATTTAAAATGAACCTCCAATATTGGTGGAGAAGAACAAGAGATCTCAAGAAACAACTTTAAGGCTGTAAAACCATAAGACAAAAGAGCAAATTACGCCATTTGGCCCATCAAGTCTGCTCTGCCATTCAACTGGCTGATTTATTTACCCTTTCAACCCCATTCTCCTGCCTTCTCCCCATAAGCTTTGACTTCCCTATTAATCAAGAACTTATCAAGGTTCGCTTTAAATATGCCCAAAGATTCACTATCCTTTTGCTAAAGGAATTCCTCCTCATTTTCAAACAAGAGAAAATCTGCAGATGCTGGAAATCCAAGCAATACACACAAAATGCTGGAGGAACTCAGCAGGCCAGGCAGCATCTATGGAAAAGTTTCATAGTCAATGTTTACAGTCAATGTTTCAGGCCGAGACCCTTCGCAGGGCTGGATAAAAAAAGGCGATGAGTAGATTTACAAAGTGGGGAGGGAGGAGAGAAACACAAGGTGATAGGAGAAACCTGGAGGGGGAGGGATGAAGTAAAGAGCTGGGAAGTTGATCGGTGAAAGGGATACAGGGCTGGAGAAGGGGAAGTCTGATAGGAGAGGACAGAAGGCCAGGGAAGAAAGAAAAGGGGAGAGGAGGACCAGAGGGTGGCAATGGATAGGCAAGAAGATAGGGTGAGAGAGAAAAAAGGGGATGAGGAATGGTGAGGGTGGGGGAGTTGCCGGAAGTTCACAAATTTGTTGTTCATGCCATCAGGTTGGAGGCTACCCATACAGAATATAAGGTGTTGATCCTCCAATCTCATCGCAACAGTAGAGGAGAGGATTGACATATCGGAATGTGAATGGGAAGTGGAATTAAAATGGTGGGCCACTGCTTTGAAGAGCTGCTTTTTCTGGCGGATGGAGCATAGGTGCTCAGCGAAGCAGTCTCCCAATCTACGTCGGGTCACATTGACATACCGGAGGCCACACTGGGAGCACTGAACACAGTATATGACCCCAACAGGCTCATAGATGAAGTGGGGGGAGAGAAAGATGTGCTTTGTGACGAGATCCTGTTGGTGGTGGTGGAAGTTTTGGAGAATTATGTGGTTGACATGGAGGTTGGTGTGGTGGTAAGTGAGGGCAAGAGGAACCCTATCCCTGGTAGATTGGCGGGAGGATGGGATAAGAGCAGATGTGCATGAAATGGAAGAGGACAGCACTGATGGTGGAGGAAGGGAAGCCCCTTTCTTTGAAAAAGGAGAACATCTCCTTCGTTCTAGAATAAAAAGCCTCATCCTGAGAGCAGATGCGGTAGAGACAAAGGAATTGAGAGAAGGGGATGGTGTTTTTACAAGTAACAGGGTAGGACAAGATATCATCCAGGTAGCTGTGAGAGTCTGTGGGTTTATAATAGGCATTGGTAGATAAGCTGTCTTCAGAGATTGAGATTGAGCAAGAGGAGGGAGGTGTCAGAAATGGACCGGGTAAATTTGAGGGCAGGGTGGAAGTTGGAGGCAAAGTGGATGAAGTCGATGAGTTCAGCATGGGTGCAGGAAGCAGCACCAATGCAGTCGTTGATGTAGCATAGGAAAAGTGTGGGACGGTCACCAGTGTAGACTTGGAACATAGACTGTTCCACGTAGTCAACAAACAGACGGGCATAGCTGGGACCCATGCGAGTGCCTGTGGCTGCCCCTTTTGTTGGAAGGAAGTGGGAGGAGCCAAAGGAGAAATTATTTAGAGCGAGGGCAAATTCCACTAGGCAGAGGAGAGTGGTGGTGGAGGGGAACTGGTTGGGTCTGGTGTCCAGGAAAATAATGGAGAGCATTGAGGCCTTCCTGGTGGGTGGTGGAGGTGTGTATGGACTGGACATCCATAGTAAAAATAAGATGACGGGGGCCAGGGTACCGGAAAAGGTCCAGAAAGTGTGAAGTGTCACAGATGTCAGTAGGAAAGGACTGAACTAGGGGGGATAAAACAGTGTCGAGGTATGTAGAAATGAGTTCAGTGGGGCAGAAACAGGCTGAGACAATAGGTCTACCTGGACAAGCAGGTTTGTGGATCTTGGGTAGGAGGTAGAAACTGGAGGTGCAGGGTGTGGGAACTATGAGGTTGGTGGCGGTGGATGTGAGATCCCCTGAGTCAATAAGGTCGGTGATGGTGTGGGAGACAATGGCCTGGTGCTCCTTAGTGGGATCCTGTTCAAGGGGTAGGTAAGAGGAGGTGTCTGAGAGTTGTTGCTGGGCCTCAACAAGATTGAGGTCAGTCCGCCAGACTTCTACAGTACCTCCCTTATCTGCGGGTTTGATGGTGAGGTTAGGAATGGTGCAGAGGGAGTAAACAGCCGAGCATTCGGAAGGAGTGAGGTCAGAATAGGAGAGAGAAGTGCTTAAGTTGAGACGGCTGATGTTCCGTTGGCAGTTCGCAATGAAAAGGTCCAAAGCAGGCAGAAGACCAGAGCAGGGTGTACAGGAATAGGAGGAGGTTTGAAGACAGGAGAAGGGCTCATCGGTGCAGGGTGGAGAGTCCTTGCCGAAGAAATAGGCTCTGAGACAGAGGCAGTGGAAGAAGAGCTCAGCGTCGTGGTAGACAGGGAACTCATTCAGGTGTGGCCACAGGGGTACAAAGGTGAAGCCCTGGCTGAAGACAGAACATTCTGCCTCAGAGAGGAGAAGGTTGGAGGGGATGGTGAAGATCCGGCATGGATGAGAGCTGGGATGGGAGGGGGGGGAAAGGGATTAATAGTGTCTGAGGAGAAGGGAGGTTTGACCTCCAGGCCGGGTATTCATGCACGGCCACTGGAGCCCCCATTTCCCCTTCCCCCACCAGCATTCTGCAATCCCGTCTCTCTCAGGTCCCACGACCAGCTCTTGGGTCCTCAGAGACTCCACCTTCCTTCACCCCACCATCCCTGACCACCCCAAACCTCCCTTCTCCTCAGATCAGGACTGATCCATTTCTTCTTCTCCTGCCTGCTCCCCATAACCTTTCAAACCCTGACTAATCAGGAACCTATCAACCTCCGCCTTAAATAGTCCCAATGACCTGGCCTCCACAGCCACAAGAAATTCCTCTTCATCCCTCTTCTAAATGGGCATCCCTTTATTCTGAGTCTGTGCCTTCTGGTCCCAGACTTCCCCACCATAGGAAACATCCTCTCCACATCCACTCTATCAAGGCCATTCCACATTCAATAGTTTCAGTGAGATCCCCCTTCATTCTTCTAAATTCCATTGAGTACAGGACCAGAGCCATCAAACGTTCCTTATATGACAAGCCTTTCATTCCGGGAATCAATCTCATGAATCACCTCCGAACTCTCTCCAATGTCAACACATCCTTTCTCAGACAGGGCCAAAACTGCTTACCATACTGGATTAGACCTCAACAGTGTCTTACACAGCCTCAGCATTACATCATTGCATTTATATTCTAATCGTTTCAAAATGAATGCTAACATCACACTTGTCTTCCTCACCACCAACTCAACCTGCAAGCGAACTTTTAGAAACATAGAAAACCTACAGCACAATACAGGCCCTTTGGCCCACAATGCTGTGTCGAACACGTACTTATTTTAGAAATTACCCAGGATTACCCATAGCCCTCTATTTTTCTAAGCTCCATGTACCTATCCAAGACTTTCTTAAAGACCCTATCGTATCCTCACTCCACCACCGTCGCCAGCAGCCCATTCCACGTACTCACCACTCTCTGCGTAAAAAAACTTACCCCTGACATCTCCTCTGTACTTACTTCCAAGCACCTTAAAACTGTACCCTCTCATGCTAGCCATCTCAACCCTGGGAAAAAGCCTCTGAGTATCCACACGATCAATGCCTCTCATCATCTTGTATACCTCTATCAGGTTACCTCTCATCCCAAGGAGAAAAGGCCAAGTTCACTCAACCTGTTTTCATAAGGCATGCTCCCCAATCCAGGCAATGTCCTTGTAAATCTCCTCTGCACCATTTCTATAGTTTCCATATCCTTCCTGTAGTGAGGTGAACAGAATTTTTTTTTTAATATAATTTTTATTAAATTTTCAAAATGAATACATGGAAGATAATAACTACCCTCCCCCTCCCCTTAACCCCCCCCCCCGCTTGTAGTCCTACCTAAAAAGGAAAGAAGAATAGAAAAAAAAGAGCCGCCTGGGTGTTGGAAGGTTTCCACGTGCTCCATGGGATTCAAAATAAGTTTAGTATACTTATTCGTTAGTTTCCCCAAGGGACCAAAATCTTTATCGGAGCAATTAAATATGCCATCCTATCGTTTGTAAATAAGGGCGCCAGATATTCAAAAATGTTTCATATTTATCTCTTAAATTATAAGTAATTTTTTCGAGTGGAGTAGAACTAGCCATTTCATTGTTCCAACGATTCATACTTAATACGAATCAGATTTCCAAGTAACAGCTATAGTCTTCTTAGCTACTGCCAATGCAATTTTTATAAATTCTTTCTGATACTTATTCAATTTAAGTTTTGGCTTTATCCCTTCAATATCACCTAGTAGAAATAATACAGGGTTATGTGGAACAGAGATCACATCAAAGTTGCTGGTGAACGCAGCAGGCCAGGCAGCATCTGTAGGAAGAGGTGCAGTCGACGTTTCAGGCCGAGACCCTTCGTCAGGACTAACTGAAGGAAGAGTGAGTACTGCTGCGTTCACCAGCAACTTTGATGTGTGTTGCTTGAATTTCCAGCATCTGCAGAATTCCTGTTGTTAGGGTTATGTGGAAGTTGAGTTCCAGTAATTTGTTCCACACCCAATCTCTCTTTAATTTCTGATGTTCTGTTTCTGTTAAATGCGTTTCCTGTAAAAAGGCTAAATCTATCTTCATTTTCTTAATATGTGTTAAGATTCTTTTTCTTTTCACTGGTCCATTAAGCCCATTAACATTAAAACTCAAAAAATTCAATAAATTAGTCATTATTTTTAACAAAGTTACTCCAATCTAAAACATTACTTAGCTTCTCAACTCTCATAGTTCCTTGGGGAATCTCTTTGAACTTCACCATGTTGCTATGTGTTTCCCTCCCAATCATCCAGGCAAAAAGAAAAAAAAAGATAGATAAGATATAAAACAAGAAAAAACAAAGTACCCCCCACTAATGTTGTGAATGAAAAGATACACAACACTACCCTCCTCCATTTTGCGGGTCGTGGCTAAGCCACGCTTGCACACATGATTAGCGTAGCAATTGATCAGTGCTTCTTCCAGCTCCCCTGTGACAAAAAAATTATATATATATAAAAAAAAATTAATGTTACTATTCCCAACTAGTATTCCTCAAATTTTAACCTTACTTCCCCTCCCTCATATAATTAGTAATATATTTATATATTCATCCACGTTCAAAAATCCAACAAGTCCATTCTTTGACCCAGTCTTCTTCTTCAATCCATCTCGCTCACCTGGTTTTGTTCTTGTATCTGGTGAATATTCAGAGAGTCTTGCACAAACTGCACTGCTTTCTGGTAATCATCAAAAAATCTTTTTTCTCCACCAGCCAAAAAAATCTTCAAGGTTGCAGGATAACGCAATATAAATTGATAACCGTGATCCCACAGGATTTTTTTCACTGGATTAAATTTCTTCCTTCTCTTCAAAAGTTCATAACTTATGTCAGGGTAGAAAAAAATTTTGTTCCCTTGAATCATCAATGGCCCTTTTCTATTCTTGGCAGCTTGGGCAGCTGCCTGTAGAATCCTTTCCTTGTCTTGAAATCTTAAGAATTTTATTAAAATTGCTCGTGGATATTGGTCATCTTGTGGTTTTGGTCTTAGAGCTCTATGTGCCCGCTCAATTTCAATTGATCGGTCCTTCTCTTTCATTTGCAAAACTTCCGGGATCCATCTTTGAAAATATTTTATTGGATTTTTTCCCTCCATACCTTCTTTAAGACCAACAATTTTAATATTATTACGTCTACTAAAATTTTCCAACATGTCCACTTTCTCCAAGAGTCGATTTCTTTCCGTGTTCCAGACAAGCAGATCATTTTCTGTTTTTTCCACTCTATCATTAATATGCTCCATTTTTCTTTCCATCTTCTGAAGCTTCTTATCCATTTTATCCTGTCTTTTCATAGCTTTATTATAGCACATCTTCATGTCTCTAAGCTCTGCTCTTACTTTTCTTAGTTCAGCCGTTAATTGCAATAAAGCCTCTCTTATGTCTCCGTCATCTCCTTTACTTCCAATCTCTTCCAGTTCTTCCTCCTCTTCTTCATCTGTATTCTCTGCGGTATCCGATTCTAACTCTGAGTCACTTTCAGTTGCAGTGGCTGTCGGTTCTTGTAGTTTGAGTTGTGTCGATTTGCGCATGCGTTCTTCTTTGCACATGCGCATTTCCGGCATCTTCTTCCGAGAGACCGCTACCGCCGCCATTGCTCCCTGTTCTACGGCGGGGATAGAATGCATCTCCTCCAAAGGAGATCCAACCTGAGTCCGAGGCTCCATCGCTGCAGTAGGCCCTTTTTTCTTCCCATCTCGCGGCGGCTTCGCAACAACAGACTTCTTCTGTTGTGGTTTAGGAGGCATATCGTAAAGTAGTCTTGCAAAGTTTATAAATAGTTTTCGGAAAGTATTTATTAACTTTGTTTTGTTTAAATGGTACTTTGCTAATTTTTTACGGGACAGCTGGATTTACACGTCTCAATCCCACGTCATCACGTGACGCCCCCCGAGGTGAACAGAACTGAGCACAGTACTCCAAGTGGGGTCTGACCAGGGTCCTACATAGCTGTAACATTACCTCTCGGCTCTTAAACTCAATCCCACAGTTGATGAAGGCCAATGCACTGTACCCCTTCTTAACCAGAGTCAACCTGCATAGCAGCTTTGAGTGTCCTATGGACTCGGACCCCAAGATTTCTCTGGTCCTCCACATTGCCAAGAGGTTTACCATTAATACTGTATTCTGCCATCATATTTGACCTACCAAAATGAACCACTTCACACTTATCTGGATTGAACTCCATCTGCCACTTCTCAGCCCAGTTTTGCATCTTATCAATGTCCCGCTGTAACCTCTGACAGCCCTCCACACTATCCACAACACCCCCAACTTTTGCGTCATCAGCAAATTTACTAACCCATCCCTCCACTTCCTCATCCAGGTCATTATTAAAAATCACAAAGAGTAGGGGTTAGTAAATCCCTGAGGTACACCACTGGTCACCGACCTCCATACAGAATATGACCCGTCTACAACCACTCTTTGCCTTCTGTGGGCAAGCCAATTCTGGATCCACAAAGCAATGTCCCCTTGGATCCCATGCCTCCTTACTTTCTCAATAAGCCTTGCATGGGGTACCTTATCAAATGCCTTGCTGAAATCCATATTCACTATATCTACAGCTCTACCTTCATCAATGTGTTTAGACACATTCTCAAAAAATTCATTCAGGCTCATAAGGCATGACCTTCATTTGACAAAGCCACGCTGACTATTCTGAATCATATTATGTCTCTCCAAATGTTCATAAATCCTGCCTCTCAGGATCTTCTCCATCATCTTACCAACCACTGAAGTAAGACCCACTAGTCTATAATTTCCTGGGTTATCTCTACTCCCTTTCTTGAATAAGGGAACAACATCTGCAACCCTCCAATCCTCCGGAACCTCCCCTGTTCTCACTGATGATGCAAAGATCATCGCCAGAGGCTCAGCAATCTCCTCCCTCACCTCCCACAGTAGCCTGGGGTACATCCCGTCCGGTCCCAGTGACTTATCCAACTTGATGCTTTCCAAAAGCTCCAGCACATCCTCTTCCTTAATATCTACATGCTCAAGCTTTTCAGTCCGCTGTAAGTCATCCCTAGAATCGCCAAGATCCTTTTCCATAGTGAATACTGAAGCAAAGTATTCATTACGTACCTCTGCTATCTCCTTCAGTTCCATACACACTTTTGCACTGTCACACTTGATCAGTCCTATTATCTCACGTCTTATCCTCTTGCTCTTCACATACTCGCTCGTAGAATGTCTTGGGGTTTTCCTTAATCCTGTCTGCCAAGGCCTTCTCATGGCCCCTTCTGGCTCTCCTAATTTCATTCTTAAGCCCCTTCCTATTAGCCTTATAACTTTCTAGATCTCTATCATTACCTGGTTTTTTGAACCTTTCGTAAGCTTTTCTTTTCTTCTTGACTAGATTTTCAACAGCCTTTGTACACCACGGTTCCTGTACCTTACCATCCTTTCCCTGTCTCATTGGAATGTACCTATGCAGAACCCCATGTAAATATCCCCTGAACATTTGCCACATTTCTTCTGTATATTTCCCTGCGAACTTCTGTTCCCATTTATGCTTCCAAGTTCCTGCCTGATAGCCTCATATTTCCCCTTACTCCAATTAAACGCTTTCCTAACGTGGTTCCCTCTTCCCATTGTTAATGTATATTGTGAGCAGTTAGATTATTAGATTATGAGGACACGCAGTCCTCTTTTATTGTCATTTAGTAATGCATGCATTAAGAAATAATACAATGTTCCTCCATGAATAATATCACAGAAACACAAGACAAACCAAGACTAAAAAAACTGACAAGACCCACATAATTATAACATATAGTTACAACAGTGCAAAGCAATACCGTAATTTGATAAAGAACAGACCATAGCACGGTAAAAAAAAAAGTTTCAAAGTCTCTCGAAAGTCCCATCATCTCACACAGACGGTAGAAGGAAGAGAAACCCTCTTCCTGCCATGAGCTTCCAGCGCCGCAAAGTTGCCGGTGCAGCACCCTGGAAGCACCCGACTACAGCTGACTCTTGAGTCCGCCCGAAAACTTCGAGCCTCCGACCAGCCCTCCGACACCGAGCACTGAGCACCATCTCTGCCGAGCGCTTCGACCCCGGCCCCGGGAACAGGCAATAGGCAAAGCCGAGGATTTGGGGCCTTCCCCTCCAGAGATTCTCGATCGCACAACAGCAACGGTAGCGAAGCAGGCATTTCAGAAGTTTCTCCAGATGTTCCTCCGTGCTTCTCACGTCTGTCTCCATCAAATCAGGATTGTGCATGGCATCCTACTGGCCGCGCGCGCTGCGTCTAGCACCAACACCTGTGGCACACCGCTCACCAGTGATTACCAACCAGAGCAACACCCATGTATCCCAACTCTCTGCCTTTTATTAGTTAAGCAATTCTCTATCCATGCTATGTCTCGCTATTTCTTCTTTAATGATAGATTCAAGCTTTTTTCCCAACTACAGATGTTAAACTAACTGGCCTATAGTCACCTACCTTTGGCCTACATCCTTTTTTGAACAGTGGCGTGACAATTGCCGTCTTCCAATCTGTCGGGACCTGCCCAGAGAATTTTGGTAAATCATCACCAAAGTCTCTACTATAACTTCTGCCATTTCTTTCAGTACCCTGGGATGCATTCCATCAGGACCAGGGGACTTGTCTATCTTCAGGCCCACAAGTTTGCTCAGCACTACCTCTTTAGTGATAGCTATTGTATCGAGGTCCTCACCTCCCATTGCATCCATAACATCTCTTTGCAAGAGAGTGGCAAATGAAATACAATGTTGGAAAATACATGGCCATGCACTTCAGTAGTGGAAGTAAATGTGCGGACTATTTTCTAAACGGGGAGAAAATCCAAAAATCTGAGATGCAAAGTGACTTGAGAGTCCTTGTACAGAACACCCTAAAGGTTAACTTACAAGTTGAGTTGGTGGTGAGGAAGGCAAATGCAATGCTGGCATTAATTTCAAGAGGTATAGAATACAAGAGCAGGGATCTGATGCACAGGTAAGGCACAGGTGAGGCCTCACCTTGAGTATTGTGAACAGTTTTCAGCTCCTTATCTAAGAAAAGATCTGCTGGCATTGGAGATGGTCCAGAGGAGATTCACAAGGATGATTCCGAGAATGAAAGGGTTATCATACGAGGAATGTTTGATGGCTCTGAGTCTGTACTCACTGGAATTTAGAAGGATGACGGGAGATCTCATTGAAATGTTGAAAGGCCTAGACAGTAGATGTGGAAAGGATGTTTCCCATGGTGCAGGAGTTTAGGACAAGAGGGCACACCGTCAGGATAGAGGGGCATCTATTTCAGACATCCCATTTCTCCCGGAAGTTCCGGGAGTCTCCCGCATATGAATAGTGGCTCCCTGATGCCCGCAAATTATATACAATATCACGGAAATCAATATTTGAGAATGAGCGAGCGAGAGAGAGAGAGCGCGAGAGCAAGCAAGTGAGAGAGAGAAAACAAGCGATAGTGCGCGAGTGAGAGAGAGAAAGCAAGCGAGAGCGACCATGAGAGAGACCGCGAGCGAGAGCGCTCTGTGGCACAGTGTTCCAGAAAAAAAAGAAAATATAAAACGTACGTCACCCCAGACTACACTAAAGTGTACCCCTGCCTAATAGGGGTCAAAATAATGACAGTGTTGCTCACTACACTGTTTGCAACAGTGACTTTTCTATTGCCCATGGTGGGTTAAAACTGTAAAAGACATGTTGAGGTGAGTTTAACAGGTGTCATTCGTTCATTAGCATAGCTGACGTCAGCGGTCCCCAACCACCGGGCCGCGGACTGGTACCGGGCTGCAAGGCAAGCGCTACTGGGCCGCGAGGAAACACTATGATTTGGTGATATGAGTCAGCTGCACCTTTCCTCATTCTCCGTCACGCCCACTGTTGGGCTTGAACGCACGCGAGATCATTACCTGCGCGTCATCTATGTCAGCGTGGGAAGGAGATCAACTCCTCGAGCTTGCAAATGACGGCGGGCTGAAAAGTATGTTTGACATAACATCTCTGCTGGCATTCTGGATCAGAGTCAAGGCTGACTATCCTGAGATAGCAACGGAAGCACTGAAAATGTTGCTTCCATTTCCAACATATCTCTGCAATGAATGCAATGAAAACTAAATTGCAGAATAGACTGGACATAAGGAACTCCCTTCGAGTATCGCTGTCGCCCGTCACCCCTCGATGGCACCGTCTCGTTGCAGGGAAACAAGCCCAGGGCTCCCACTGATTCAGCGATATTAGTACATTGCAATGATTTTATATGTTCATAAGAGGAAAATATGCGCTGTGTGTTTAATATCCAAACGTTACTTAAAATGTTATGATGCTATTATGTGACTTATATAACCATATAACAATTACGGCATGGAAACAGGCCATCTTAGCCCTTCTAGTCCGTGCCGAACGCTACTCTCACCTCGTCCCACCGAACTGCACTCAGCACATAACCCTCCATTCCTTTCCTGTCCACGTACCTATCCAATTTTTCTTTGAATGATAATATCGAACCTGCCTCTATCACTTCTACTGGAAGTTCGTTCAACACTTACTTCAAGCTCCCCTGATAATTGTCTTATCACTATATTCATGCGAGGAAAATATGCGCTGTGTGTTTAATATTAAATTCGTTAGATAAACCCTTTTAGAAACGAAGTTGAGTGTATGCCACTTATCACTGGTATCCGGTCGTGATTACCCCCCCCCCCCCCGAACAGAATCGCTAAAAACGATTTTTAAGAAATCGGGACGTTCGCGCAAGGCTTCATGGTCATTGTAGTCCTTCTTGGGGTAAACACAACGTATTTGACTGCTACTCTTGTCCGTTGGCAACCTTACCCCCCCCCCGGTCGGCCGGTCCATAAGAATATTGTCAATATGAAACTGGTCCACAGTGCAAAAAAGGTTGGGGCCCCCTGGCTAATGTTATTTAAACTAGCTGGCTGGCTGCTAAGGAGCTGCTCTATTGCAGACATCCCACCTGTCCCGGGAGTCTCCCGCAAATTGATGGTGCTACCTCCCTGAAATGAGTTTTTGCAGGGTGGGATGTCTGCTATTTAAAACAGAGAAGTGGAGAAATTTCTTTTGCCAGAGGGTGGTAAATTTGTGGAATTTATTACCACAGGCAGCTGTGTAGGCAAGGTCTTGGGTGTATTTAAGGTGGAGATTGACAGTTTCTTGATTGGACACAACATCAAAGGTTATGGGGAGAAGGCCAGGGAGTGAGGTTAAGGAGGGGAAAAAAGGATAAGCCGTAATTGAATGGCAGGGCAAACTCGATGGGCTAAATAGCCTACTTCTGCTCCTATGTCTTATGGTCTTAAGGTCTTTTTCAGTTTAGATGTCATACTTGTCCATTTTTTCCTTGAATTTGTTACAAAAATCACCCCTTATAATAATGATCAGAGAGAATCTGTAATTACCGAGAAGTACCTTTATTGTCTCGATGGAAGAATATGTGAACTTACACAACCTGTGTGCACACCAACTAAGTTTTCCTGACCTTCCATGAACAGTCGAAGAACAGAAAGTAGAATACCTGTTAAAAAGGAGTTTCTGCTGCTGGCCTCATGCTCCTCATAGTCCCGTGTCTGTGGGACATCTCACATCCATGACAGTTCTCCTACAGCGTAACCGCTGCCAGCTCAATTGCTTTTATATTCATTCCTGACCAATTCAAATATTGCATTTCAGTGTCATTGGCTACAGGTCGTGTCTGACCTTTAACTCCTTTTTTTTTGGCTCTGCTCCAGGTCACTATCCATTTATTGCCCTTATCTTGGCAAGTGACAATCAGTAATTTATGGCTCTTTGTTCTCAATCAGCAACAAGCTTGAATCACACAGACCAACATTCACAATGTTATATCCAACCCAAAGGACACCTCACAAATAACTTCTTATTTGGAAATGATCCCTAGTCCAGCAGATTACCTGAGGCATCATTGTGTCGACTTTAAAGCACTGATAAAGCCAAGGGACTTCAGTTCAAAATAGAGAAATCTTCATAAAATGGCAGCCTCCATCTCCTCCCTCATGGCAAGGACAAGGACAATTGTTCTGTCTGCTTCCACTGCCCTTGATTCATTCGAATTCACTGATTTGCAGACTGTAGTTCTTTCTGGCCAACAAATTGTTCCCCTGATCATTGCCATTTCAAGGTTAAAGTAATTTGGGAGGGGTAGGGAAGTATTTAACAAAAGAGAATCATTTACAGAATGATCTGACATGAGTCTGAGACAGTGGTGTTGCTGATATAAATGTCATTGTGGGGTCACTAACAGGATCCTGTGGATGAACTGAGATCAGAGAGGGCTAAGATGTGTTATATAAAGTTAGGTAACTTTGCAAGGTAATTAAAAATAGACAGATGCTTAACAAAAATCAAACCAAAGTCAAGGGATATCTGAGCAACACACGAAATGTCGACTGTACTTTTTTGTATAGATGCTGCCTGGCCTGCTGAGTTCCTCCAGCATTTTGTGTGTGTTGCTCAGATTTCCAGCATCTGCAGATTTTCTCTTGTCAAGGGATATATATTTTTTGAGTGACTGTATTTTACTTCTGTCTTTATGTGCCTACTACTGTGTATGATTGTTGGTACTGTGTTTTGCACCTTAGCCTCGGAGTAACGCGGTTTTGTTTGGCTGTATTCATGGGTATTCATGTAAGATTGAATGATAATTGAACTTTAAAGAGATATAACAATTTGGGAGAGATAAGAAACCTTATTTTCTGAGTCTCATCTCCGCCATGTTATGACAAGAAAATAAATTCTTTTTAAGATGACCTCATGCCCTCAATGATCTCTATGAGACCTACTTGCTTTTTTCCTACCATATTCCCATTGAGCTACTGCTGATTGTCAGCTTCTCTTTCTGTGTGTTGCTGTTCCTCTCCACACCTTGTGGCTCACTGGGCAGGAACCTTGCCATTTCTTTAGCATTTGGATTAGATTATGAGGACACTCAATCCTCATTTAATGTCATTTAGAAATGCATGCATTAAAAAATGATACAACGTTGCTCCAGAATGATATCACAGAAACACAAGACAGACCAAGACTAAAACTGACAAAAACCACATAATTATAACATATAGTTACAACAGTGCAAAGCAATACCGTAATTTGATAAAGAGCAGACCATGGGCACGGTAAAAAAAAAGTCTCAAAGTCCCGATAGACTCATCATCTCACGCAGACGGTAGAAGGGAGAAACCCTCCCTGCCATGAACCTCCAAGCACTGCAAGCACCATTGGAAGCACTCGACCACAGTGGACTCTGAGACCGTCCAAAAACTCAGAGCCTCCGACCAGCCCCTCTGACACAGCCTCTCCGAGCACCATCCTCTGCCGAGCGCTTCGACCCCGCCCCGGCTGCCAAGCAACAAGCAAAGCCGAGGACTTGGGGCCTTCTCCGGAGATTCAGGACCACACAGTAGCAGCAGCAGCGAAGCAGGCATTTCAGAAGTTTCACCAGATGTTCCTCTGTACTCTCACGTCCGTCTCCATCAAATCAAGATTGTGCACGGCACCCTACTTGACAAATAACAGACATCACCACCGGACTGGCTGCTGCGAGCTGTGTCACGCTGCCATCTTCTCCTCCCAAAATTTGTCTGTTTTACGAGGCTGGGTTGCTAGCTTGATGCTCACCTTGGCACGAATGGAAAGCGTGCAAGGAGCTGGCCAGATTCGAAGCCGGGACCACTTTCCTCAAAGTCCAGTGCAGATGCCACTACATCACCGGCTGGCTATTTCTGGGTGTAGGTTAGATAATTTTGTAAATGGTTCTCTCTAATTGTTCCTGCCCTATCCTCTTAAAACATATTTCCAAAAAAAAATTCCATTGCTGCAAGCTAGTACCTCATCCAATCTATGTTTCTTTTCTCTTACTAAACATGCTTATATTTCCAGGGCAATGCCTTTCTTTCCTCTTAAGTCTTGTTTGAATATCTTTCTTGGGCTTTTATCTCTGCCATAGAAAAAAAGTATCCTCAGTGACTCCTTGCTATAAATAAAAACAATGCTGAAAATACTCAGCAGGTCAGGCAACACCTGTGGAGAAAGAAACACTGTTTAAGGCCACAAGTTTCTCATGAAAAGTGAAAAAAACTTAGATTATTTTTAAGTTGCAGTGATGAGAGAGCTGTGGAAAGAAGAAAGGAAATGCACGAAGTCCAAGAGTCTAAATGATAGAGAAGGTTATGGTGAAGTCTTGTTAATCACAAATGATCTGTCTGGAAGAGATGTAAACAGGAGATGAATGGAAACAGAAGGAAAAGGAAAAATGGAAAAATATTGGAACTGTAGGGTAATATGCTGTGATTCACATTTGTTTTCCCTTAGTTTCTGCAGTGTTCAGAGCTTGTTGCCACCGCAGACAGTATTAATGGTGCTCAGTAACTCAGTGCCTCTCACTTGTCTGGAGAGCAAATCATCCCATATTATTGCTTTCACACCCACTGAGTTGTTAACTCTGAAGTCGCCATAAGACCATATGACATTGGAGCACATTTAGGCTATTCAGCCCCTCTAGTCTGCTCCGCCATTCCATCATGGCTGACCCGTATCTCACTCAACCCAACACACCTGCCATATCCTTTGATGTCCTGATCAATCAGAAAACAATAAACTTCTGCATTAAATATATGCACGGACTGGACTTGGCCTCCACCACAGTCTGTGACAGCGTTCCACAGGTTTACTACTCTTTGGCTGAAAAATTTGCTACGTACCTCTGTTCTAAAGGGTCTCCCTTCAATTCTGAGGCTGTACTCTCTAGTTTTGGATACCCTCACCAGAAGAAACATCCTCTCCACATCCACCCTACCTAGTTCTTTCCATGTTCGGTAGGTTTCAATGGGATCCCCCGCATTCTTCTAAATTCCAGTGAATACAGGCCCAAAGCTGCCAAACACTCCTCGTATCAACTGGATACTCTCACCAGAAGAAACATCCTCTCCACATCCACCCTACCTAGTTCTTTCCATTTTCGGTAGGTTTCAATGGGATCCCCCGCATTCTTCTAAATTCCAGTGAATACAGGCCCAAAGCTGCCAAACACTCCTCGTATCAACCCCTTCATTCCCAGAATCATCTCCGTGAACCTCCTCTGGACTCTCTCCAATGACAGCACATCCTTTCTGAGATATGGGGCCCAAAACCACCACATGTTGGTGGTGTTGTAGATAGTGTAGAGGTTTGTCAAAGATTGCAGAGAGACATTGATAGGATGCAGAAGTGGGCTGAGAAGTGGCAGATGGTGTTCAACCCGGAGAAGTATGAGGTGGTACACTTTGGAAGGACAAACTCCAAGGTAGAGTACAAAGTAAATGGCAGGATACTTGGTAGTGTGGAGGAGCAGAGGGATCTGGGGGTACACGTCCATAGATTCCTGAAAGTTGCCTCACGGGTAGATAGGGTAGTTAAGAAAGCTTGTGGGGTGTTAGCTTTCCTAAGTCGAGGGATAGAGCTTAAGAGTCGCGATGTAATGATGTGCCCTTTTATTCCAACTCGCTCCCTCCTGCTTGTCAGCCATTCCACTATCCATGCCAGTATATTTCCAGTAACGCCATAGGATTTTATCTAGTCAAGCAGCCTCGTGTGGCACCTTATCAAATGTCTTCTTAAAATCGAAGTAAATGACATCCACTGCCTCTCCTTTGTCCACCCTGCTTGTTATTTCCTCGAAGAACTCTAACAGAGTTGTCAGGCAAGATTTCCTTTCACAGAAATCATCCTGACTTTGACTTATTTTATCATTAGTCTCCAAGTACCCGAAACCTCATCCTTAATAATAGATTCCAACACTGTTCTGACCACTGAAGTGAGGCTAACTGGCCTGTGATTTCCTCTCTTTTGTCTTCATCCCTTTTTAAGAGTGGCATGACATTTGTAATCTTCCAGTCCTCTGGGACCATGCCAGAATCAAATGATTCTTGAAAGATCATGACCAGTGCATCCGTTATCTCTTCAGCAATCTCTCTCAGGACTCTGGGATGTAGTCCATCTGGTCCAGGTGACTTATCCACCTTAAGACTGTGAGTTTGCCTAGCACTTTTTCCTTTGTAATAGCAATGGCACTCACTCCTGCTCCCTGACACTCACGGACCTCTGGCACACTGCTAGTGTCTTCCACAGTGACGACTGATACAAAGTTCCCATTAAGTACATCTGCCATTTCTTTGTCCCCCATTTCTACCTCACCAACATCATTTTCCAGTGGTCCAATATCAACTCTCACCTCTCTTTTACTGTTAATATAACTAAAAAAGCTTTTGGCATCCTGGTTTATATTATTGGCTTGTCAGCCTTCATATTTCACCTTTTCCCTTCTTGTAGCTTTTTTAATCTCTTGGTGATCTAAATGATGTTGAAGATCTTAAGGATCTTTGGAGTAGCACTTGTGCACACAAGTGAAGAGTATTTCCTTATATTTCTGATTTGGAAAGTCAGGTTACTACAACTCATTGCAAGATGCCAGGTCAATGACTTTTCCTTGCTCTTACTTTTGTAACTGATATACCTTATGTACCTGATCAATGGGGACCCCTGAAGGTGTTAACTGTGGTGTTGTTCACCAAGAGTGGGCGACCAGAAGTTAGGAATTCCCTGATACTTATTTGGTGCAATTTACTCATATGGATCTAGCTGCACGTGGTTGTCATTTGAAGGATTTTGAGCAATTTATTGTTTTGTAAGTTTTCATTTATTTCTTCCAGTACTGGTAATCAGCCAACTGAGCTTGGCTTGCGTTTTGTTACAGGGCATAACTGCTGGCTGAATGTTTACTGAAGCAGTTTAACTCTCAAGCTAGTTCTAGAATGCAGGCCTTCAATTATACAGAACTGTCCACAGACTTGGCTCTTAAAAATATTATAAAAGGCCAGAATATTTCTCACATTTATCAGTCTTGTATATACTGTTAATTTTTTTTAGGCAGGTTGTGTATAAAACAATCCTTGTACTTTTTTTCAGGATGAAGATTCATTAAAAATCATTTGCAAAGAAATAATTCAAAAGTGGTCTGAGATCACAAACAATATCACACAAGGGAAAAGTATTGAAGGTAAAATTCAGGATAATCTACAATGTTGAATAATTGCTGTTTTATTTGCATATTTTAAATGCTTGAAGCTAATTAACTGGGTGAGTATGTTTCATAACTATGCAGTATGTTATTCCCATACACCATTGTTATGAAGTTAATGAAGCTCATTTGCTGCTCTTTGGGATTCTAACTATTAAAGTTTGACATCTAACTGGACTCCTTTTATCTTTTTTTAAGATGAAGTACACACCATAGCAAGTATGATCGAGAAACAAGCCCAGATTGTTGTGAAACAAAAAGGTGTTTCAGAAGCAGAGAAACCTACTAAAGCTGCCGTTCTTGCACAGTATGCAAATATAACCGATGAAGAGGAATATCCTTTCTCGTATTGCTTTCACACAGAGAAGAATTAAAATAACTTCAGTTGAATAATTTTATATTCACTGATTTTAAAACTTAGCCTTGCTCCTTTCCTGTTCTTCTCCTTCCAGCAAAAAAGAAAAAGCTGGCAGGTGAGGGTGAGGTACGTAGAGCTTATGTGTGTAGCATCATGGTTTAAAGGTTCATTTTATTATCAACTCTGAGATTGTACATGGCCTATCAGCGGCGTCAACAGAGCTCTACGAACTAAATAAAAGTACAGCAGGGATAAGCGGAGTGGCCATGGTCAGGAGTAGGCCAGTGGCGAGAGTAGAAGCAACAGGCTTTGGTTCAGAAGAGGTGTAAATTCTGTGTGAAGCGTCTGTTAAGGTTTCATTTCTGTTTTTTTTTCCCTCTCTTACTGTACTATTTAAATGGCTGTGGTGTGCTCTTCATGCCGGATGTTGGAGAACTGGGAGATCCAGAGTCTCCCACGGAACTACATCTGCGTGAGGTGCATCCAGCTGCAGCTCCTTGAAGACCATGTTAGGGATCTGGAGCAGCAGCTGGATGACCTTCGGCTTGTACAGGAGAGTGAGGAGATAATCGATCAGAGTTACAAGGAGGTAGTCACCCCGAAGTTGTAGGAGGCGAGTAGCTAGGTGACTGTCGGTTAGAGCAGAGCACCCTATGACCATTCTCCTCAATAATAAATATAATGTTTTTGATACTGTTGTGGGGGATAACCTCCCAGGGGAATGCCACAGAGATCAGGCTACAGGCACTGAGCATGGCTCCGTGGTGCAGAAGGGAAAGAGAGAGAAGAAGGGAGCGGTAGTGATGGGGGACTGGTTAGGGGAACAGACAGAAGATTCTGTGGATGTGAACGGGACAACCTGATGGTATGTTGCCTCCCAGGTGCCAGGATCAGGGATATCTCAGATCGCGTCCACAACATTTTGGAGGGGGAGGGAGAGCAGCCAGATGTCTTGGTACATATTGGTACCAATGACATAGGAAGGAAAAGCAATGAGGTCCTGGAAAGAGAATTTAGAGAGCTAGGTAGAAAACTGAGAAGCAGGACCTCCAGGTAATAATTTCTGGCTTGCTGCCTGTGCCATGCACCATTGAGGGTAGAAACAGGCTGATTTGGCAGATAGATGCATAGCCGAGTAAGGGAAATTACAGTGGTATGAGAAAGGAGTTGGCCAAAGTAAATTGGAAGGAGCTGCTGGCAGGGATGTCAGCAGAGCAGCAATGGCGTGTGTTTCTGGGAAAACTGAGTAAGGTGCAGGACATGTGTATTCCAAAAATTAAGAAATACTCAAATTTGTAAAATAGTACAACCATGGCTGACAAGGGAAGTCAAAGATATTGTAAAAGTAAAAGGAGGGGCATACAACAAAGCAAAAATTAGTGGGAAGGTTGGGAAGTTTTTAAAAACCTACAGAGAACAACTAGAAGAATCATTAGAAGGGCACAGATGAAATATGAAAGCAAGCTAGCAAAGAATATCAAAGTGGATAGTAAAAGTTTTTTCAAGTATGTTAAAAATGAAAGAGAGATGAGAGTGGATATAGGACCGCTAGAAAATGAGGCAGGAGAAATAATAACAGGGGATAAGGAGATGGCTGATGAACTAAATTAGTGTTTTGCGTCAGTTTTCCCTGTGGAAGACACTAGCAGTATGCCTGATGTTGTTGTATGTGAAGGAAGAGAAGTGAGTGCAGTTACTATTACAAGGGAGAAGGTGCTCAAAAAGCTGAAAGACCTAAAGGTACATAAGTCACCTGGACCAGATGAACTGCACCCTAGAGTTCTGAAAGAGGTAACGTTAGAGATTGTGCTAACAATAGAAATTATCTTCAAACAATCATTGGACTCTAGCATGGTGCCAGAGGACTGGAAAGTTGCAAATGTCACCCCACTTTATAAAAAAGGAGGAAGGCATCAGAAAGGAAATTATAGACCAGTTAACCTGACCTCAGTGGTGGGAAGATGTTAGAGTCAATTGTTAAGGATGAGTCGATGGAGTACTTGGTGACACAGGACAAGATAGTACAAAGTCAGCATGGTTTCCTTCAGGGAAAATCCTGCTTGACAAACCTGTTGGAATTCTTTGAGGAGACCTCAAAGGTAGTAATTTCGGGATTACTGCCTGTGCCACGTGACATTGAGTATAGGAATAGAATGAGGTGGAGGATAAATGTGTGGCTGAGGGATTGGAGCAGGAGGCAGGGATTCAGATTTCTGGATCTTTGGGACCTCTTTTGGGGCAGGTGTGACCTGTACAAAAAGGATGGGTTGCACTTGAATCTGAGGGGGACCAATATCTTGGCGGGGAGGTTTGCAAAGGCTATTGGGGAGAGTTTAAACTAGAATTGCTGGGGGGGTGGGAACTGAACTGAAGTTCTGAGTTGGATGATCAGCCATGATCATACTGAATGGCGGTGCAGGCTCAAATGGCCTACTCCTGGACCTATTTTCTATGTTTCTATGGAAGAAAGGGAGGTTGGCTCACAAATCGAGAAAGCTTGGAGACGGTGCGAAAGGGAGGATAGGCAGGTGATAGAGAAAGGACGCGCAAAGACCGATGGTTTGAGATGTGTCTATTTTAATGCAAGGAGTATTATGAACAAAGCGGATCAGCGTGGATCAACATTTGGAGCTATGATGTTGTGGCCATTACAGAGACTTGGATGGTGCAGGGGCAGGAATGGCTACTTCAAGTGCCAGGCTTTAGATGTTTCAGAAAGGACAGGGAGGGAGGCAAAAGAAGTGGGGTGTGGCACTGCTGATCAGAGATGGTGTCACGGCTGCAGAAAATGAGGAAGTCATGGAGAGATTGTCTACAGAGTCTCTGGGTGGAAGTTAGGAATAGGAAGGGGTCAATAACTCTACTGGGTGTTTTTTATTATCATCATCGTCATCATCAGGTGCCATGCCCAGTTGGAGCTTTGACTGCCATGGCCCACACACTCCTGTTTCGGGTCAAGTGGATCAATTCATTGGTATTCATTTCCAGTTCTCTGGCTGCTGTCTCCATTATCATTTGTCTTTGCCTTCCTCTTGCTTCCTTCCCTTCAATCTTTCCCATAGACCATAGTGTCTTTTATGGACCACCCAATAGTAACAGGGACATTGAGGAGCAGACAGGGCAACAGATTCTGCAAAGTTGTAATAATAACAGGGTTCTTGAGGTGAGAGATTTTAATTTCCCAAATATTGATTGGCATCTCCCTCGAGTGAGGGGTTTAGATGGGGTAGAGTTTGTTAGGTGTGTTCAGGAGGTTTCGTGACACAATATGTAGATAAGCCTACAAGGGGAGAGGCTGTACTTGATCTGGTATTGGGAAATGAACCTGGTCAGGTGTCAGATCTCAGTGGGAGAGCATTTTGGAGATAGACTTGTGATCATTATCTCCTTTACCATAGCATTGAAGAGGGATAGGAACAGACAAGTTAGGGAAGCGTTTAATTGGAGTAAGGGGAAATATGAGGCTATCAGGCAGAAACTTGGAAGCATAAATTGGAAACAGATGTTCTCAGGGAAACGTATGGAAGAAATGTGGCAAATGTTCAGGGGATATTTGTGTGGGGTTCTGCATAGGTACTTTCCAATGAGACGGAAAGGATGGTAGGGTACTGGATCCATGGTGTACAAAGGCTGTCGTAAATCTAGTCAAGAAGCTTACCAAAGGTTCAGAAAACTAGGTAATGATAGCCATCTAGAAGGTTATAAGGCGAGCAGGAAGGAGCTTAAGTATGAAATTAGGAGAGCCAGAAGGGGCCATGAGAAGGTGTTCGTAGACAGGATTAAGGAAAACTCCAAGGCATTCTACAAGTATGTGAAGAGCAAGAGGATAAGATGTGAGAGAATAGGACCAATCAAGTGTGACAGTGGAAAAGTGTGTATGGAACCGGAGGAGATAGCAGAGGTACTTAATGAATACTTTGCTTCAGTATTCACTATGGAAAAGGATCTTGGCAATTGTAGGGATGACTTGCAGTGGACTGAAAAGCTTGAGCATGTAGATATTAAGGAAGAGGATGTGCTGGAGCTTTTGGAAAGCATCAAGTTGGATAAGTCACTGGGACCAGACGAGATGTACCCTAGGCTACTGTGGGAGGCAAGGGAGGAGATTTCTGTGTCTCTGGTGATCTTTGCATCATCAATGGGGATGGGAGTGGTTCTGGAGGATCGGAGGGTTGCGGATGTTGTTCCTTTATTCAAGAAAGGGAGTAGAGATAGCCCAGGAAATTATAGACCAGTGAGTCTTACTTCAGTGGTTGGTAAGTTGATAGAGAAGATCCTGAGGGGCAGGATTTGTGAACATTTGGAGAGGCATAATATGATTAGGAATAGTCAGCATGGCTTTGTTAAAGGCAGGTCCTGCCTTACAAACCTGATTGAATTTTTTGAGGATGTGACTAAACACATTGATGAAGGTAGAGCAGTAGATGTAGTGTATATGGGTCTCAGCAAGGCATTTGACAAGGTACCACATGCAAGGCTTATTGAGAGAGTAAGGAGGCATGGGATCCAGGGGGGCATTGCTTTGTGGATCCAGAACTGGCTTGCCCACAGAAGGCAAAGAGTGGTTGTAGTCAGGTCATATTCTGCATGGAGGTCAGTGACCAGTGGTGTGCCTCAGGGATCTGTCCTGGGACCCCTCCTCTTCGTTATTTTCATAAATGACCAGGAAGTGGAGGGATGGGTTAGTAAATTTGCTGATGATACAAGGTTGGAGGTGTTGTGGATAGTGTGGAGGGCTGTCAGAGGTTACAGCAGGACATTGGTAGGATGCAAAGCTAAGCTGAGAAGTGGCAGATGGAGTTCAACCCAGGTAAGTGTGAGGTGGTTCACTTTGGTAGGTCAAGTATGATGGCAGAATATAGTATTATTAGTCAGACTCTTGGCAGTGTGGAGGATCAGAGGGATCTTGGGGTCCGAGCCAACAGGACACTCAAAGCTGCTACGCAGGTTGACTCTGTGGTTAAGAAGGCATACGGTGCGTTGGCCTTCATCAATCGTGGGATTGAGTTTAAGAGCTGAGAGGTAATGTTGCAGCTATATAGGACCCTGGTCAGACCCCACTTGGAGTACTGTGCTCAGTTCTGGTCGCCTCACTACAGGAAGGATGTGGAAACCATAGAAAGGGTGCAGAGCAGATTTTCAAGGATGTTGCCTAGATTGGGGAGCATGCTTTCTGAAAGTAGGTTGCGTGAACTCGGCCTTTTCTCCTTGGAGTGACGGAGGATGAGAGGTGACCTGGTAGAGGTGTACAAGGTAATGAGAGGCATTGATGGTGTGGATAGTCAGAGGCTTTTTCCCAGGGCTGAAATGGTTCCCACGAGAGGACACAGTTTTAAGGTGCTTGGAAGTAGGTACAGAGGAGATGTCAGGGGTAAGTTTTTTTACACAGAGAATGGTGAGTGTGTGGAATGGGCTGCCGGCGACGATGGTGGAGGCGGAAAAGATAGGGTCTTTTAAGAGACTCCTGGATAGGTACAAGGAACTTGGAAAAATAGAGGGCTATGAGTAAGCCTAGGTTGTTCTAAGGTAAGGACATGTTTGGCACAGCTTTGTGGGCCGAAGGGCCTATATTGTGCTGTTGGTTTTCTATGTTCTATGTTTCTAGATTACAATAGGATAGATAAAAGTGATGCAGTGGATGTTGTATGTTTGGATTTTCAGAAGGCCTTCGACAAGGTGCCACACTTGAGGCTGCTTACCAAGTTAAGAGCCCATGGTATTACAGGAAAGTTACTTGCGTGGTTAAAGTATTGGCTGATTGGTAGGAGGCCATGAGTGGGAATAAAAGGACCCTTTTCTGGTTGGCTGCCAGTGACTAGTGGTGTTCTGCAGGGGTCAGTGTTGGGACCACTTCTTTTTATGCTGTATATAAATGATTTAGATGATGGAATAGATGGCTTTGTTGCCAAGTTTGCAGATGATGCGAAGGTTGGTGGAGGGGCAGGTAGTGTTGGGGAGACAGGAAGGCAGCATAAAGACGTAGACAGATTAGGAAATGGGAAAGAAGGTGGCAAATGAACTACAATGTTGGGAAATGCATCGTCTTTCACTTTGGTTGTTTTTTTTAAATACATATAAACCATAGAAACTACAGCACAGAAACAGGCCTTTTGGCCCTTCTTGGCTGTGCCGAACTATTTTCTGCCTAGTCCCACTGACCTGCACACGGACCATATCCCTCCATACACCTCCCATCCATGTATCTGTCCAATTTATTCTTAAATGTTAAAAAAGAACCCGCATTTACCACCTCGTCTGGCAGCTCATTCCATACTCCCACCGCTCTCTGTGTGAAGAAGCCCCCCTAATGTTCCCTTTTAAATTTTTTCCCCCTCACCCTTAACCCATGTCCTCTGTTTTTTTTCTCCCCTTGCCTCAGTGGAAAAAGCCTGCTTGCATTCACTCTATCTATACCCATCATAATTTTATATACCTCCATCAAATCTCCCCTCATTCTTCTACGCTCCAGGGAATAAAGTCCTAACCTATTCAACCTTTCTCTGTAACTGAGTTTCTCAAGTCCCGGCAACATCCTTGTAAACCTTCTCTGCACTCTTTCAACTTTATTTATATCCTTCCTGTAATTTGGTGACCAAAACTGAACACAATACTCCAGATTTGGCCTCACCAATGCCTTATACAACCTCATCATAACATTCCAGCTCTTATACTCAATACTTCGATTAATAAAGGCCAATGTACCAAAAGCTCTCTTTACGACCCTATCTACCTGTGACGACACTTTTAGGGAATTTTGTATCTGTATTCCCAGATCCCTCTGTTCCACTGCACTCCTCAGTGCCTTACCATTAACCCTGTATGTTCTACCTTGGTTTGTCCTTCCAACGTGCAATACCTCACACTTGTCAGTATTAAACTCCATCTGCCATTTTTCAGCCCATTTTTCCAGCTGGTCCAAGTCCCTCTGCAGGCTCTGAAAACCTTCCTCACTGTCTACTACACCTCCAATCTTTGTATCATCAGCAAACTTGCTGATCCAATTTACCACATTATCATCCAGATCATTGATATAGATGACAAATAACAATGGACCCAGCACTGATCCCTGTGGCACACCACTAGTCACAGGCCTCCAGTCAGAGAAGCAATTCTCTACCACCACTCTCTGGCTTCTTCCATCGAGCCAATGTCTAATCCAATTTACCACCTCTCCACGTATACTGAGCGACTGAATTTTCCTAACTAACCTCCCATGCGGGACCTTGTCAAAGGCCTTACTGAAGTCCATGTAGACAATATCCACTGCCTTCCCTTCATCCACTTTCCTGGTAACCTCCTCGAAAAACTCCAACAGATTGGTCAAACATGACCTACCACGCACAAAGCCATGTTGACTCTCCCTAATAAGCCCCTGTCTATCCAAATGCTTGTAGATTCTGTCTCTTAGTACTCCCTCCAATAACTTACCTACTACTGACGTTAAACTCACCGGCCTATAATTTCCCGGATTACTTTTCGATCCTTTTTTAAACAACGGAACAATATGAGCCACCCTCCAATCCTCCGGCACTTCACCCGTAGACAGCGACATTTTAAATATTTCTGCCAGGGAACCCGCAATTTCAAAACTAGTCTCCTTCAAGGTCCGAGGGAACACTCTGTCAGGTCCCGGGGATTTGTCCACTTTAATTTTCCTCAAGACAGCAAGCACCTCCTCCTTTTTAATCTGTACAGTTTCCATGGTCTCACTACTTGATTCCCTCAATTCCATAGATTTCATGCCAGCTTCCTTAGTAAATACAGACGCAAAAAACCTATTTAAGATCGCCCCCATTTCCTTTGGTTCCACACAAAGCCGACCACTCTGATCTTCAAGAGGACCAATTTTATCCCTTACAATCCTTTTGCTCTTAATATACTTGTAAAAGCTCTTTGGATTATCCTTCACTTTGACTGCCAAGGCAACCTCAAGTCTTCTTTTAGCCCTCCTGATTTCTTTCTTAAGTATTTTCTTGCACTTCTTATACTCCTCAAGCACCTGATTTACCCCCTGTTTCCTATACATTTCATACAACTCCCCCTTCTTCTTTATCAGAGTTGCAATATCCCTTGAGAACCAAGGTTCCTTATTCCTATTCAATTTGCCTTTAATCCTGACAGGAACATACAAACTCTGCACTCTCAAAATTTCCCCTTTGAAGGCTTCCCACCTACCAATCACATCTTTGCCAGAGAACAACCTGTCCCAATCCACGCTTTTTAGATCCTTTCTCATTTCTTCAAATTTGGCCTTCTTCCAGTTCAGAACCTCAACCCTAGGACCAGATCTATCCTTGTCCATGATCAAATTGAAACTAATGGTGTTATGATCACTGGAACCAAAGTGCTCCCCTACATAGACTTCCGTCACTTGTCCTAATTCGTTACCTAACAGGAGATCCAATATTGCATCCCCTCTAGCTGATCCCTCTATATATTGATTTAGAAAACTTTCCTGAACACATTTTACAAACTCTAAACCATCTAGACCCCTAACAGTATGGGAGTCCCAATCAATGTATGGAAAATTAAAATCCCCTACCACCACAACTTTATGTTTCCTGCAGTTGCCTGCTATCTCTCTGCAGATTTGCTCTTCCAAGTCTCGTTGACTTTGGGTGGTCTGTAATACAATCCCACTAATGTGGCCATACCTTTCCTGTTTCTCAGCTCCACCCATAAGGACTCAGTAGACAAGCCCTCTAATCTGTCCTGCCTGAGCACTGCTGTAATATTTTCCCTAACAAGCAATGCTACTCCCCCACCTTTCATCCCTGTGCCTCGATCACATCTGAAACATCGGAACCCTGGAATATTAAGCTGCCAGTCCTGCCCCTCCTGTAGCCAAGTTTCACTAATTGCTACAACATCATAATTCCACGTGTCAATCCACGCCCTCAACTCATCCGCCTTCCCCGCAATACTCCTAGCATTGAAATATATACACCTCAGAAGATTTTTACCACCACTCACAACCTTTCTATCAGCGGATTTGCTTAAACCTTCAACATCATTTATTTTCCCAAGCCTCCCCAATAGCACTAACAAACCTCCCTGAAAGGATATTGGTCCCCCTGTGGTTCAAGTGTAACCCGTCTCTCTTGTACGGGTCCCACCTGCCCCAGAAGAAAAAAAATGAAATCAACAAAAACATACCAGCTCAGACATGTATAAAAAAGAAATAAGCAAAAAAAAACATAATATTAGAGGGATGCCTATTGTACAAAGTGCTCAAAAATACTAAATATTAAATCTCAAATGAGGGCCGTGAGAAATCAGCTGGGGGGGAAATTCCAGGAAATTCCTGGATTTAATTGCTTCAGGTGTAATAGAATCGGAGGGACAAGAAGGGGAGGTGTTGCATTGCTTGTCAGAGAAAGTATTACAGCTGTGCTCTAGCAGGATAGATTAGATGGCTCGTCTAGGGAGGCTATTTGGGTGGAATTGAGGAATGGGAAAGATGTAGTAACACTTATGGGGGTGTATTATAGACCACCAAATGGGGAGCGAGAATTGGAGGAGCAAATTTGTAAGGAGATAGCAGATATTTGTAGTAAGCTCAAGGTTGTGATTGTGGGATATTTTAATTTTCCACACATAGACTGGGAAGCCCATACTGTAAAAGGGCTGGATGGTTTGGAGTTTGCAAAATGTGTGCAGGATAGTTTTTGCAGCAATACATAGAGGTACCAACTAGAGAAGGGGCAGTGTTGGATCTCCTGTTAGGGAATGAGATAGGGCAGGTGACGGAGGTTTGTGTTGGGGAGCACTTCGGGTCCAGTAATCACAATGCCATTAGTTTCAATATAATTATGGAGAAGGATAGGACTGGACCCAGGGTTGAGATTTTTGATTGGTGAAAGGCTAACTTTGAGGAGATGCGAAAGGATTTAGAAGGAGTGGATTGGGACAATTTGTTTTTTGGGAAGAATGTAGTAGAGAAATGGAGGTCATTTAAAGGTGAAATTTTGAGAGTACAGAATCTTTATGTTCCTGTTGGGTTGAAAGGAAAGTTTAAAGTTTGAGAGAGCCACGGTTTCCAAGGGATATTGGAAACTTGGTTTGGTAAAAGGGAGATATCTACAATAAATATAGGCAGCATAGAGTAAATGAGGTGCTTGAGGAATATAAAGAATGTAAAAATCTTAAGAAAGAAATTAGAAAAACTAAAAGAAGATGTGAGCAACACACATCAAAATTGCCAGTGAGCGCAGCAGGCCAGGCAGCATCTCTACGAAGAGGTACAGTTGACGTTTTGGGCTGAGACCCTTCGTCAGGACTAGCTGAAGGAAGAGCTAGGAAGAGATTTGAAAGGGGGAGGGGGAGATCCAAAATGATAGGAGAAGACAGGAGGGGGAGGGATGGAGCCAAGAGCTGGATATGTGATTGGCAAAAGGGATATGAGAGAATCATGGGACGGGAGGCCCAGCGAAAAGGAAAGGGGGGAGGGGGGGATAAAAACACAGAGGATGGGCAAGGGGTATAGTTAGAGGGACAGAGGGAGAAAAAGGAGAGAGAGTGAAAGAATGTGTGTATATAAATAAATAATGGATGGGGTACGAGGGGGAGGTGTGGCATTAGCAGAAGTTAGAGAAGTCAGTGTTCATGCCATCAGGTTGGAGGCTACCCAGACAGAATATAAGGTGTTGTTCCTCCAACCTGAGTGTGAAGATATGAGGTTGCTTTGGCAAGTAAGGTGAGAATAAATCCCAAGGGTTTCTACCGTTATATTAATAGCAAAAGGATAGTGAGGGATAAAATTGGTCCCTTAGAGAATCAGAGTGGACAGCTATGTGTGGAGCCAAAAGAGATGGGGGAGATTCTGAACAATTTCTTTTCTTCGGTATTCACTCAGTAGAAGGATATTGAATTGTGTAAAATAATGGAAACAGATAGGGAAGTTATGGAGACTATGTTGATTAAAGAAGAGGAAGTACTGGAGCTTTTAAGGAATATAAAAGTGGATAAGTCTCCAGGTCCTGACAGGATATTCCCTAGGACATTGAGGGAAGTTAGTGTGGAAATAGCAGGGTCATTTTTGGGACTTCTGGGTCATCAAGGGAATGGCGGCATAAGGAAAAAGTCTCTCGACAAAAAAGAAGGTAAACTGCCCCATAATCGAATTTAGACCAATACTTAATATTGCATAACTATATTAATAAAAGGGGCAAGGATGATGTCTAAGAACAAGATTAAAAAGTCTGCTCCGAAGGCTGATAAACATAAAGAGACGCAGCAAGGCGACGGGCCTAGCTCCCCCACGGCAAGCCAGGACGGAGATAATGAGGGGGAATCGGTGACTCTGTCCTTGATTCTCGGAGAGATTCGCGAGTTCCGACAAGATAACAGCAAACAGCTGGAAGATATTAAAGGAGAAATAGTAAAAACTAACTCGCAGATAGATGAAGCCGAAGCGAGGATTGTTGGAATTGAAGAGAAGCTACAAAACGCAGAGGAGGTGATAGCAGAAATGCTGAAGCTGCAAGACCAGCTCCAGTGGAAACTAATAGATCAAGAAGGCCACTCGAGAAGGGAAATTGTGAGGATTTACGGAGTTCCCGAAGAAACTGAAGGTAAACCCGGATTGATGATTCCCTTCGTGGAGAAGCTACTTAGAGAGAACCTTGATATACCGGCTGCAAAAGACCTACAGATAGAAAGAGCTCACCGTGCGTTGGCACCACAGCCTCCAGCAGGCGCCCAGCCCAGATCGATTCTGGTGAGATTTCTCAGTTACAGAACGAAGGAAGAGGTGCTTAAACGGGCATGGCAAAAGAAAGGTTTCATGTGGAACAACTGTAAAATCAGTTTAGACCACGACTACGCACCGGGGATTCTTGCCAGACGGAAGGAATATACGGAAACACGGAGAGTCCTGAAGGAAAACAACATCAGATTCCAGACCCTGTATCCAGCTCGGCTAAGAGTCTTTTACGACGAAGGGACAAAAACTTACGCTACGGTGGAGGAGGCAACGTTGGACCTGGTGGACCGGGGACTACCTATTAAAGTTATCACCCAACCAGAGTCGCTACTGAAGAGGATTCAGCAGAAGTCGTGGCAGTTAGTGGGGCGAGGACGCTCCACTCGAACCAGAGTGTCAAGCTACAAGGAAAAGCTGCAAATATTCAGACGCGAATGTACAGAGAACACAGATTAATTAAGAGAAATGACTGAAAGGAGTAAATCGGACTTAAAGGTAAAATGAAAACTGGTAACTGAAAATAAACTAGACGGAGTAACTTGAATGATAGCAATATGGTCGAGACATAAATAGGAGAAAATTCTCTATGATTATTCAAACTGCTGAGGGCCCTCTAACACAGGGTGAAGATAGAGGTTATCCCTCTGAACTGAGGCGGGTCGGTGCTCAGGCCTCACTGTGGGAAGTCGGGAAAAATTTTCAAATGTTGGACGTTCAAAAGTGTCTAGGGTGTGGTTATATGTCTTGGTTTACTGTTGAGAAGGGATTGCTTACTGTTTGGTTAGAAAAGGAGAGTGTTTTTTTTCTACTAGAGAAAAATGCAAACTGAATTGGTAAAATTCCAATTAAAAGAAATAAGATTATGTCTAAATTGAAAAAAGAGAGGGCACAAATAGCTTTCCTCCAGGAAACACATATGAGCCAATCTGAACATGGAAAATTAAAAAGAATGGGCTTTAAGCATGTATTTTATTCATCATATAAATTGAGTCACAAAAGAGGGGTAGCTACTTTAATATCAAGTACTCTTAATTATGAACATATTTCAGAGACTAGAGACAAAGAAGGACGGTTCGTAAAAATCACAGGAAGAATAGAAGGTACAGAAATATTGCTGAATGTTTATGCTCCTCCAGGTTGTGAATGGTCATTTTATAGACACATTTTTGACCTAATGGTCAGTTCTCAAGGGGTAGTAATTTGTGGAGGGGATTTTAATATTAGATTAAATCCTATATTAGATTCTTCAAGAATAGTTACTCAGAATAAACCTCTGACTCGGAAAGTGAATTCATTGATGGAGGAGTTGGGAATTATAGATGTCCGGAGGGAATTACACCCTACTAGTAAAGATTATACATATTACTCTTTCCCTCATTCAGCCTATTCAAGGATAGACTATTTCTTTATCTTTAATACAGATAGACTCAGGATAAAAAACTGTAATATTGCAACAATTGATCTGTCGGATCATAGCCCAGTCTCTATGTCTCTAATCCTGGAAAGGAAAATGAGGAAAACACTATGGAGGCTAAACTCACATATACTCAATAACCCGAAAGTAATGGAGAGATTAAGGGGAGAAATCAAAGAATATCTAGACCTTAATGACACGGGAGAAACATCACCAGTGATCTTATGGGATACATTGAAAGCTGTACTGAGAGGGAAGATTATTTCCATTACCACTCACATGAAAACAATCAATGCACAAAAATTAGCAGACCTTCAAGGAAAATTAAAACAACTTCAAGTTGTAGATAGCAACAAAAGTAATTCAAATCGAAAACAGGAAATTAGGAAATTGCAAAGTGAAATTGACAATATTTATACGTTGGAAACTCAAAGAAATCTTCTTTACCTGAGACAAAAAAATTATGAAGTAGGAGGTAAATCAGCTAGATTATTAGCATATAAATTACAAAAACAACAAGCAGACAATACAATTCATAAAATAAAGAATCCAAAGACAAAGCTTGTGGAGAGTACAATAGGGAAAATTCAAGAGAGTTTTGAAACATATTATCGAGAGCTGTACTCCCAACTCCGGGCCCCCAATGAGCCCTATATAGACAGTGTATTGAATTTTTTAGATCTACCTAAACTTACAGATTTACAAAATGAAAGTTTATTAAAACCAGTAACTGTCAAAGAACTGAACGTGGCCATCTCTAGGTTAAAGGCTGGAAAGTCCCCGGGTTCTGATGGGTTTACCTCAGAGTGGTACAAGTCCCTGAAGACACAGTTAGCCCCATTACTACTTAACACCTTTAATTGGATCTTGCAGAGAGGAGAAACTCCACCTTCCTGGAGAGAAGCGATTGTTTCAGTTATTCCTAAAGAGGGTAAAGATAAACTAGAATGTGGCAATTATCGGCCAATTAGTGTTCTTAGTTTAGATTACAAACTATTTACATCTATATTAGCGCGCAGATTGGAAAAACTTTTACCTGGCCTAATCCACTTGGACCAGACTGGATTTATTCAACAAAGACAAACACAGGACAACATAAGGAGAACTCTGCACATATTAGAACAGGTTAATAAGAACGAGACAGAGACCATGGTAGTAGGATTGAACGCTGAGAAAGCTTTTGATTCGGTTAGTTGGGCATTCCTATACAGAGTGTTAGGAAGATTCGGCTTTCAAGAAAAGTTTATTAAAGTAATTCAGACTCTATATGACAGCCCTACAGCCCGAATTAAGATAAATGGGGACCTCTCTGACTCCTTCATCTTAGAGAGAGGCACTAGACAGGGATGCCCAATTTCTCCTCTCCTTTTTGCGCTATATATTGAACCGCTTGCCCAACTAATAAGACAGAGCGAAATCGTAAAAGGTATCAAGGTGGCAGGGATTGAACAGAAAGTGGCGTTATTCGCAGATGATGTTTTGGTCTATCTGAGTGAACCAGAAAAATCATTTATAGGATTGTTTACACTGTTGGATGACTTTGGGAAAATATCAGGTTATAAAATAAATGTAAAGAAAACGCAGGTTATGTCCCTAAATTATACACCATCCAAAAAATTGCAGGATACATATGATCTTAAGTGGGAAGCTAAATCATTAAAATATTTAGGAATAACCCTGCCGAAGGATCTTTCAACACTGTCACAGGTAAATTATGGGCCATTAATCTCAGAGATAAAAGCAGATATGCATAGATGGAATCTTATCCCCTTTTTAAGTTTAAATTCAAGGATAAATACTATAAAAATGAATATTCTTCCTCGGTTATTGTATCTTTTCCGTACTTTACCGGTGGAGGTGGATGATAATCAATTCAGGGAATGGGACAAATGGATTTCCCACTTCATTTGGCAAGGAAAGAAACCTAGAATTCGATATAACACCTTACAGTTGGGGAAGGAAGGAGGAGGTATGGTTCTTCCTTGCCTGAGAAATTATTTTAATGCCTCACAGATAACCCCTCTGTTATATTGGTGTAATAGGGAATATAAGGCTAGATGGAAGGAAATAGAATTTGGATTAGTTGACAGTTTTCCTCTTCAGGCCTCAATAGCTGACAAAGGATTGATGGCCCAGTTGGAAAAGTTTAAAAATGCTTGGATAAATCTTACATTAAAAGTATGGCAGAAGGTGGTTAATTCATGTGGAATTAATAACATGTTAAAACTCTTTAGATGGTGTGCATATGATACCGAATTCCTTCCCAACAGAGGAGATAAAAGATTTGAGCTATGGATAAAGAAAGGTCTTACAACCTACCTCTCATTTATAGATAAAAGAGTATTACAAAGTTTCCAAATCCTGCAGGACAAACATGGCCTGGGACATAATGACTTTTTTAGGTACCTTCAAGTACGAAACTATGTTAACCAGAGTTGTAGATATACAGACCTATCAACACTAGAATTAGAATTTTTCAAGATTCTGAATTCGGCTTGCAGTTCAATACCTAGTAAATCAGTTTCTCGATTATATAATGCACTCTCCCATGCTAAAAATGTAGATACACTGTATATTAAAGAGAAGTGGGAGAAAGAAGTGGGGTTGGTACTTTCAGAGGAGGCTTGGGAGAAAATCTGCAGCTTTCAATGGTCCTCGACTAATTCTTTGACTTGGAGAGAACATTGTTGGAAAAACATTATAAGATACTTCAAGACCCCATATCAGGAAAAATATAAAGATACAAATGTGATGTGTTGGAGAAGGTGCGGCTCCAAGGAGGCAAATCATTTTCATATTTTTTGGGATTGCCCTAAATTAAGTCTATTTTGGGAAGGTATTCATAGAACATTAGTTAAGGTACTTAGGTCCCAGATACCTCTGAACTTTGAGACGCTCTATTTGGGGCATGTATTGTTTCTTGAACAGAAGGAAGATATAAAGTTGCTGCAGGCCCTCTTAGCGGCAAGTAAGAAATCAATCACTAGAAAATGGCTAAATCCAATACCACCTACATTAGAAGATTGGTACGAAATTATCTTGGAAATATTTAAAATGGAAAAGTTGACTTACTCCCTGAGAACTCAAAAAGAAAAATTTTATCAAATCTGGAATAAATGGATTGAATATATAACCCCAATGCGAGCAGACTTTAGATGACTTTCCTAATGATTTATACTGCTCTTCTCATCAACACAGTAATATTGCTAACGTAAGCACCCCTAGTCTAAATGTTTGTTTTTTTTGTTTTCTTTTGGAAAATAGAGAATTAACACAAGTAAAGGGAAAGATTTGGGAAAGGGATAAAAAAATGAAAAAATTAAGTAAATAAGTACATAGGGATTGGATAATTATGTCTGCGGGCAGGAGCAAGCATGAACAAATTAGGATATAAACACCTACAATGGTTGATACATAGGCTTATATACAACATTTTGGACCAGTGGAAATGGTCCAGAAGGGTTATATGGAAACTATTATTACCATTTTTCTTAACAACTAATTCCATTACTTAGCCTAATAGGTTAGATTTACCACAGTACATAATTATCTATTTAAATGTTTATTTTCCTTTTATATCATCTCAATATGTACTTAAGAATGTATAAATAATTGTAGTTTTATACATATAAAAAAATGGAAAAGGTTATATGTGTGAAAAAAGTACATGATATTTGTGAATTCCTTATTCAAATAAAAATAAAATTAAAAAAAAAAGGAAATAGCAGGGTCTCTGACAAAATATTTCAAATGTCATTAGAAACAGGGATGGTGCCGGAGGATTGGCGTATTGCTCATGTTGTTCCATTGTTTAAAAAAGGTTCTAAGAGTAAACCTAGCAATTATCGGCCTGTGAGTTTGATGTCAGTGGTGGGTAAATTGATGGAAAGTATTCTTAGAGATGGTATATATAATTATCTGGATAGACAGTCCGGGTAATTATAGACCAGTGAGCCTTATGTCTGTGGTGGGAAAGCTGTTGGAAAAGATTCTTAGAGATAGGATCTCTGGGCATTTAGAGAATCATGGTCTCATCAGGGACAGTCAGCATAGCTTTGTGAAGGGCAGATTGTGTCTAACAAGCCTGATAGAGTTCTTTGAGGAGGTGACCAGGCATATAGATGAGGGTGGTGTAGTGGATGTGATCTATATGGATTTGAGTAAGGCTTTTGACAAGGTTCCACACGGTAGGCTTACTCAGAAAGTCAGAAGGCATGGGATCCAGGGAGGTTTGGCCAGGTGGATTCAGAATTGGCTTGCTTGAAGAAGGCAGAGGGTCATGGTGGAGGGAGTACATTCAGATTGGAGGATTGTGACTAGTGGTGTCCCACAAGGATCTGTTCTGGGACCTCTACTTTTTGTGATTTTTATTAATGACCTGGATGTGGGGGTAGAAGGGTGGGTTGGCAAGTTTGTAGACAACACAAAGGTTGGTGGTGTTGTAGATAGTGTAGAGGATTGTGAAAGATTGCAGAAAGACATTGTTATGATGCAGAAGTGGGCTGAGAAGTGGCAGATGGAGTTCAACCCAGAGAAGTGTGAGGTGGTACACTTTGGAAGGATAAACTCCAAGGCAGAGTACAAAGTAAATGGCAGGATACTTGGTAGTGTGGAGGAGCATGTGCTGGGGGTACATGTCCACAGATCCCTGAAAGTTGCCTCACAGGTGGATAGGGTAGTTAAGAAAGCTTATGGGGTGTTAGCTTTCATAAGTCGAGGGATAGAGTTTAAGAGTCGCGATGTAATGATGCAGCTCTATAAAACTCTGGTTAGGTCACACTTAGAGTACTGTGTCCAGTTCTGGTCGCCTCACTATAGGAAGGATGTGGAAGCATTGGAAAGGGTACAGAGGAGGTTTACCAGGATGCTGCCTGGTTTAGAGAGTATGCATTATGATCAGAGATTAAGGGAGCTAGGGCTTTACTCTTTGGAGAGAAGGAGGATGAGAGGAGACATGATAGAGGTGTACAAGATAATAAGAGGAATAGATAGAGTGGATAGCCAGCGCCTCTTCCCCAGGGCACCACTGCTCAATACAAGAGGAAATGGCTTTAAGGTAAGGGGTGGGAAGTTCAAGGGGGATATTAGAGGAAGGTTTTTTACTCACAGAGTGGTTGGTGCGTGGAATGCACTGCCTGAGTCAGTGGTGGAGGCAGATACACTAGTGAAGTTTAAGAGACTACTAGACAGGTATATGGAGGAATTTAAGGTGGGGGCTTATATGGGAGGCAGGGTTTGAGGGTCGGCACAACATTGTGGGCCGAAGGGCCTGTACTATGCTGTACTATTCTATGTTCTATGACAGGGTCTGATTAGGAACAGTCAACATGGATTTGTGCATAGAAGGTCATGTTTGACAAATCTTATTGAATTTTTTGAAGAGGTTACTAGGAAAGTTGACGAGGGTAAAGCAGTGGATGTTGTCTATGTGGACTTCAGTAAGGCCTTTGACAAGGTTCCACATGGAAGGTTAGTTAGGAAGGTTCAATCGTTAGGTATTAATATTGAAGTAGTAAAATGGATTCAGCAGTGGCTGGATGGGAGATGCCAGAGAGTGGCGGTGGGTAACTGTTTGTCAGATTGGAGGCCGGTGACTAGTGGTGTGCCTCAGGGATCTGTACTGGGTCCAATGTTGTTTGTCATATACATTAATGATCTGGATGATGGGGTGGTAAATTGGATGAGTAAGTATACAGATAGGTGGATTTGTGGATAATGAAGTAGGTTTTCATAGGCCAGTTTGAAGAGTGGGCTGAAAGATGGCAGATGGAGTTTAATGCTGATAAATGTGAGGTGATACATTTTGGTAGGACTAATCAAAATAGGACACATGGTAAATGGTAGGGCATTGAAGAATGCAGTAGAACAGAGGGATCTAGGAATAATGGTGCATAATTCCCTGAAGGTAGAATCTCATGTGGATAGGGAGGTGAAGAAAGCTTTTGGTATGCTGGCCTTTATAAATCAGCGCATTGAGTATAGGAGTTGGGATGTATTGTTGAAATTGTACAAGGCACTGGTGAGGCCAAATTTGGAGTATTGTGTACAGTTTTGGTCACTGAATTATAGGAAAGATGTCAACAAAATAGAGAGAGTACAGAGAAGATTTACTAGAATGTTACCTGGGTTTCATCACCTCAGTTACAGAGAAAGGTTGAACAAGTTGGGTCTTTATTCTTTGGAACGTAGAAGGTTGACGGTGGACTTGATAGAGGTATTTAAAATTATGAGGGGGATAGATAGAGTTGACGTGGATAGGCTTTTTCCATTGAGAGTGGGGGAGATTCAAACAAGAGGACATGAGTTGAGAGTTAAAGGGCAAAAGTTTAGGGGTAACATGAGGGGGAACTTCTTTACTCAGAGAGTGGTAGCTGTGTGGAACGAGCTTCCAGCAGAAGTGGTTGAGGCAGGTTCGATGTTGTCGTTTAAAGTTAAATTGGATAGATATATGGACAGGAAAGGAATGGAGAGTTATGGGCTGAGTGCAGGTGGGTGGGACTAGGTGAGAGTAAGAGTTCGGCACGGACTAGAAGGGCCGAGATGGCCTGTTTCCATGCTGTAATCAGGTAGGCAAGAAATGGATCCCAGATGGCCAAAAATTTTTTTAACTGAATTGGTTCTCAAGAGCCTAAGTTTCTCCATCTGTATGACTGAGATCATATCAACCATCCATCTCCGAAAGGAAGGGGGAGAGGGTGATTTCCATTCCCTCAGGTTAAGTCTTTTGGCAACAATCATCCCCAGCATCAGAGACTGTTGTATGGCTGCAGGGAAACAAATAGTAGATTGCGAGCAGCCAAATATAGTGAGACCAGCTTCCAAGGGGAAGGATCTTTTATCGGCCTTTGAGTACTAGTTGAATATTTTGGACTAAATTCCAGTCAGTAATTGTCGAAACGAAAAGGTGTGTGACAACGTGGCTTCCGTCCCTTGGCATCTATCACACATTGGCGAGACAGAAGGGTAAATCCTGTGCAATCTAAGTTCAGAGTAGTGGAGACGGTGGACAACTTTAAACTGGATCAGTTGGTGCCTGCTGTTAACAGAGCAAGCCTGTATCATAGACAAACACTTATCCCAGGCAGCTTCAGATAATTCAATGCCCAACTCCTCTCTCCAGGCGTCTCTAATCTTCACAGTAGACGCTACAGTGCAATTATCAAACGAACGTACAAACTTAGAAACGAGATGCCTGGAGTCAGGAGGGTTCTTTAAAATATCACAAAAAACATATGTTTCCCTGGAAAGATTTCAAAATTACAAATCTTAGATTGAATGTAGTGTCTAATTTGTAAGTAACGAAAAAAGTGCGAATGAGGCAGCTCAAATTTCTCTTTCAGCAGACTAAATGTTGCAAACCGTCCCTCTATGTACAAGTCTTCAATAGAAACTAGACCCTTCTCCCTCCAAGCATGGTAGGTTTTATCCAACCATGAGGGTAGAAAGGAGTGATTGAAACAGATTGGTGTTTGTACAGAGGTCTCTGGTAAATTAAGAATGCTCCTAATCTGATTTAGAATTCTGACGGAAGTTTTCAAAAGAAAACTCAAACTTTTTGAAGTCCCAGGCCTCTCTAACTTGGAGAACAGCATGGTTGGCAAGGAGGAATTGACATTAGCTTTCCCATGATCAGCATATATAGTATTGAGGAGGCATCTGACGCTGGAAAAAGAGAACCTACCCAGGACAAATCCTGTCTGATCAGGATGAATGATAGATGACAAATGCTTATTTAGTCATTTAGCCAGCATTTTAGTAATTACCTTTCTATCAAAATTCTGGAGTGCAATGGGCCTATAGCAGGCCTGGTCTGTTTCCTCTTTACCTTTCTTTAAAATGAGGGAAATGTTAGCCTCGTACAATGTCCTAGGCAAGGCTTTATCTCTCTCAGAGCAAGATATCATTCTGAGGAGAAGTGGGGCAAGGATATCACAGAATTTCTTATAAAATTCACAGCCAAATCCACCTGGTCCTGCAGCCTTGCTGGACGGAAAAGACTTAATGGCAGAGGTTATTTCTTCCAATGTGAAGTCAGATTCTAAGTCCTCCCTAGCAGTGTCACTAAGTTTCAGCATGAGAAGAGAATCAAAGAAGTCATTCAAATCAGATTGTGTGGCATTGCATTTAGAGGTGTAGAGTTCACTGTAAAATTCTTTAAAACAGTCATTTATCGCCTTGGGGTTAGTTAACAGGGTACCCACCCTCGATCTAATGCAATGAATTGACCTTAGGGCCTGGGCACCCCTGAGCTGCCGCGCCAGGAGCCCCTCAGGCTTGTCCCCCATTTCGAAATGCTTTTGTCTTAATTTTAAGAGGAGATTATTTATTTGACTACCCAAGATACAATTGTACTCATATTTAAGCTTCATTATTTTATTATAATCTTCAGAGGATTTCGAAGCCTGGTATGTCGCTTCAAGGGTTGGGAGAGTATTCTCAATCTCTAATAATCACCCTTCTCTCTCCCTCTTAGCAGTGGATTCACATGAAATTATATACCCACGAATTACAACTTTTAATGTCTCCCAGAGTGTGGAATCTGACACCTCGCCGTTATCGTTAATTTCTATAAAACCTTTTAATCTGGTGGTGATATATTCTATAAATTTCTTACCGATAGATTCATTTGGAAAGGGAGAGATTTAGGGACATTGTCAAGGAGCTATGGTCAGAAATTAATCTATTATGATATTTTGTATTGGTAACACGAGATATTAAATGAGAGTCAACCAAAAAATAGTCTATTCTACTATAGATTTGTGAACATGAGAATAATAAGAATAATCCTTGTCGGTGGCATGTTGAACTCGCCAAATATCTACTAAATTTTTAGATGTAATCAAATTATTTAGGACCTGCACTGTCGCAATATTTGAGGGCGGGCGGGAGGACAACCTATCTAAATATGGATCCAGGTAGCAATTCAAGTCACTGCTTGATTATTATATTTGAATACTGGCATCCGGAAGTAAATCAAAAACTTTCCTAAAAAAATTTGGCTTGTCTGTGTTTGGACCATAGATATTAAGGAAGATTAGCGGAAACGAATTAATGGTGCCAGAGATCATAATAAACCTGCCGAGAGGATCTGTGGTCATGGAAGTGAGTTGAAATGGAATATTTTCCTAAAGAGGATAGCCACACCACGGGCATGAGAAGTAAATGGTGACTGGTAAACCTGCGATACCCAGCTAGATCTCAATCTGCGTTGCTCAGTTACCTTGATATGGGTTTCCTGTAGAAAAATCACATCTGCAGATAGAGATTTGAGATGTCTGAAAACTTTATCCCTCGTAACAACATGACCAAGGCCCTTAACATTCCACGAGATTATTGTAATATCTTTACCCCCTAGCTGCGTTCTACCGCAAGGCCTTTGCAGATGAGAATAAAAAAAGAGATTATTAGAGTTGAGCACAAACATAGTAAACAATGCAAAATAACTGGCAGCCTCATAAGAACACAACATACACAAAAAAAGGCATGTCTGAGCTAGAAACAAAAACACACACCCTAACCCACCCCCCTTCGTGTCTCCCTAAACCAGACACATAGCTGCCTATTTCCATCCCAAAAGGAGCTGCTGGGCAGGTAACTAACATTACACAATTATCACAAACCCCCTCTCCGAGAAAATTTATAACAAATTATATAATACGTTAAACAAATGCTTTTAGGGCTGGGGAGAGTTAACATAGAAAACATAGAAAATAGGTGGAGTAGGCCATTCGGCCCTTCGAGCCTGCACCGCCATTTATTATGATCATGGCTGATCATCCAACTCAGAACCCTGCACCAGCCTTCCCTCCATACCCTCTGATCCCCCTAGCCACAAGGGCCATATCTAACTCCCTCTTAAATATAGCCAATGAACTGGCCTCAACTGTTTCCTGTGGCAGAGAATTCCACAGATTCACCACTCTCTGTGTGAAGAAGTTTTTCCTCATCTCGATCCTAAAAGGCTTCCCTTTTATCCTCAAACTGTGACCCCTCGTTCTGGACTTCCCCAACATCGGGAACAATCTTCCTGCATCTAGCCTGTCCAATCCCTTTAGGATTTTATATGTTTCAATCAGATCCCCCCTCAATCTTCTAAATTCCAACGAGTACAAGCCTAGTTCATCCAGTCTTTCTTCATATGAAAGTCCTGCCATCCCAGGAATCAATCTGGTGAACCTTCTTTGTACTCCCTCTATGGCAAGGATGTCTTTCCTCAGATTAAGGGACCAAAACTGCACACAATACTCCAGGTGTGGTCTCACCAAGGCCTTGTACAATTGCAGTAGTACCTCCCTGCTCCTGTACTCGAATCCTCTTGCTATGAATGCCAGCATACCATTCGCCTTTTTCACCACCTGCTGTACCTGCATGCCCACTTTCAATGACTGGTGTATAATGACACCCAGGTCTCGTTGCACCTCCCCTTTTCCTAATCGGCCACCATTCAGATAATAATCTGTTTTCCTATTTTTGCCACCAAAGTGGATAACTTCACATTTATCCACATTAAATTGCATCTGCCATGAATTTGCCCACTCACCCAACCTATCCAAGTCACCCTGCATCTTCTTAGTATCCTCCTCACAGCTAACACTGCCACCCAGCTTCATGTCATCCGCAAACTTGGAGATGCTGCATTTAATTCCCTCATCCAAGTCATTAATATATATTGTAAACAACTGGGGTCCCAGCACAAAGCCTTGCAGTACCCCACTAGTCACTGCCTGCCATTCTGAAAAGGTCCTGTTTATTCCCACTCTTTGCTTCCTGTCTGCTAACCAATTCTCTATCCACATCAATACCTTACCCCCAATACCGTGTGCTTTAAGTTTGCACACTAATCTCCTGTGTGGGACCTTGTCAAAAGCCTTTTGAAAATCCAAATATACCACATCCACTGGTTCTCCCCTATCCACTCTACTAGTTACATCCTCAAAAAATTCTATGAGATTCGTCAGACATGATTTTCCTTTCACAAATCCATGCTGACTTTGTCCGATGATTTCACCGCTTTCCAAATGCGCTGTTATCACATCTTTGATAACTGACTCCAGCAGTTTCCCCACCACCGACGTTAGGCTAACTGGTCTATAATTCCCCGGTTTCTCTCTCCCTCCTTTTTTAAAAAGTGGGGTTACATTAGCCACCCTCCAATCCTCAGGAACTAGTCCAGAATCTAACGAGTTTTGAAAAATTATCACTAATGCATCCACTATTTCTTGGGCTACTTCCTTAAGCACCCTGGGATGCAGACCATCTGGCCCTGGGGATTTATCTGCCTTTAATCCCTTCAACTTACCTAACACCACTTCCCTACTAACATGTATTTCGCTCAGTTCCTCCATCTCACTGGACCCTCTGTCCCCTACTATTTCTGGAAGATTATTTATGTCCTCCTTAGTGAAGACAGAACCAAAGTAATTATTTAATTGGCCTGCCATGTCCTTGCTCCCCATAATCAATTCACCTGTTTCTGTCTGTAGGGGACCTACATTTGTCTTTACCAGTCTTTTCCTTTTTACATATCTATAAAAGCTTTTACAGTCAGTTTTTATGTTCCCTGCCAGTTTTCTCTCATAATCTTTTTTCCCCTTCCTAATTAAGCCCTTTGCCCTCCTCTGCTGAACTCTGAATTTCTCTCAGTCCTCAGGTGAGCCACTTTTTCTGGCTAATTTGCATGCTTCTTCTTTGGAATTGATACTATCCCTAATTTCTCTTGTCAGCCACGGGTGCACTACCTTCCTTGATTTATTCTTTTGCCAAACTGGGATGAACAATTGTTGTAGTTCATCCATGCAACCTTTAAATGCTTGCCATTGCATATCCATCGTCAATCCTTTAAGTGTCATTTGCCAGTCTATCTTAGCTAATTCACGTCTCATACCTTCAAAGTTACCCTTCTTTCAGTTCAGAACCTTTGTTTCTGAATTAACTATGAGTTATCCAATGTCCGCACCTGAAGCTGAACATTCATGACACCAACTCAAATTTAACCCTTATAATAACAAAAATATTTAGAACATTCTCTGCAATTAAATCCCAGTGCGACATACAGCATTGCAAAACTATATATAACAAGCAAGTCCCTCCCCGTATCCCAACATGGAAACCGGCACAAATATAAGATGAATAAACAGTGTCAATATATCTACTCCCTTTTGCGTGCATTATTCCTTTCCAAGAATTGTGCTGCTTCTATCAGATTGTGATATACTTTAGGCGCTTTTCCATCTTGATGATAAATATAGAGTCTAGCTGGATACCGCAGGGTGTGCTTGATTCCTCCATCATGCAGAATTTGCAGTACATCACGAAAGGCACGACGTTGAGTCATCACCTCTTTAGTGTACAGGTTTCCCCTGCCATCCGAAGGTAGAGCGTTCCTATGAAACGGTTCGTAAGCCGAAATGTCGTAAGGCGAAGAAGCAATTACCATTTATTTATATGGGAAAAATTTGTGAGCGTTCGCAGACCCAAAAATAACCTACCAAATCATGCCAAACAACACATAAAACCTAAAATAACAGTAACACATAGTAAAAGCAGGAATGATATGATAAATACACAGCCTATATAAAGTAGAAATACTTTTCCACAATCATTACTGAACTATTCTCTGTAGCAAAAATCTCACGCAAGCGCCGTCGGCAGAAAATCTCACGCAAGCGCTGTTGGCAAAAACACGGCGCAAGCGCTCTCCAGTAACCTTTAAGCTATGAAGCTGCCAAATCATACCAAATAACACGTAAAAATACACAACCGATATAAAGTAGAAATAATGTATGTACAGTGTAGTATCACTTACCGGAATTGGGAAAACAGCGCCGAGCACACTGATGATGGTGTGTCAGACTGAGTCGTCGCAGGTTGGTTGGTGCAGTGGCCCCCCACCCTCCAGGCTGCTGAGCGATACATTGCCGCGAAGAACGCAGGGGTCCAGCGGTAACCAGGAGGTACACAGCACATCTTTAAGAAAAAAGCCAAAACAAACATGCTAATTAATTAGGTGCTGCCCGTAATTGTCGGCCCAGATCAGTGCCGATTTCCGATTGCGTCGTCTTTGATCTGGACCAACAATTACGTGTCGGTGGCACCTAATTAATTAGCATGTTTATTTCGGCCTTTTTCTTAAAGATGTGCTGTGTGCCTCCTGGCTACCTTTGCATTCTCTGCGAATCAGTATCTGTCCGTGGCCTGGGTGTTGGGGTGGTGGGACACTGGGGTGTCATCTCGTCGCCTGTTTCCATTACAGCAGGTAGCTCATCTTCTTCTATCTCTGGCTGCCTCGATGTTGAAGGTCGAGGTTCGTCGTCTGCTGTGGCTGATGTGGAAGGCTTGCTTGACTGCTGAGCCTCACGCATTTTTCTATCACACAGTTCTTTAATAAGGACTCAAACCATCCTGCAAATATCCCCTAAACCGACGTACCCTTTCAAAATTAAAGTCGTACTTTATCATTACTCATTCGGTTTCGATTGTTATCCTTTTTTCTTCCAATTGCATCAGCTCTTCATCTGTCAGTTCTTGGTGATGGGATGCCAAAACCTCTTCAACATCATGTTCATCAGCTTCCACAAGCCAAACTCACGTTGTCCTTACTTCGTTCACCACGATCAAAACGCTTCATTATGGCTAGCTTTACGCTAAGTGTAACACCTTTACGAGCTCTTTCAGGCTTTTCCGATACCATAGAACTCATCTTGCAAACTGCTGCTCACAGGCACGTGTTAAAGCAATGCAGTTCCGAACCCAGGGGAGAGCGGCTGCTCGGGGCGCGCTGCCTTTTATTGCGCGCTGAATTTTTTTTCCGTAACAGTGAAAACACCTTCTGAAAGCGAAAATAGGGTACTAATATAGGTCTTTCGTAACAGTGAGGTTTTGTAAAGCGAACATTCGAAAAGCGGGGGACACCTGTAATCCGGGAAGATCAAGACCTTATTTCCCGTGTACTCCATGGGTTGTAGCCTGCTGCGGCGCAGGATCAGCTCTTTCACTTGAAAGTGATGGATACATGCCAAGATGGTGCGCGGCTTAGCGCCGGCAGCCGGCTTCAGCTGCAGAGAGCGATGCGTGCGATTGACTTTAACCAGATACGGGAAATGCTCTTCCCTGAGCAACTTGGGAATCAGTCTGGAAACAAACTCAGTAGGTTTACCATCCTCCTCGCCCTCTTGTATCCCTACAATCTTAATATTATGTCTCCGGGAAAGAGACTCTAAGTCATGCACTTTAGCTTCAAGCTGGCTATTTTGTCTCATTAGCTTTGAATACTTAACTTCAAGCTCTTGCACGCGTGTTTCGAGGTCACTGGTGGTTAGTTCTTGATTAGCCACATGGGCTTGTAGGTCAGCCTGGGAGGCCACAAGCGCATGAAACTTGGTCTCAAAAACATCAAAGCGGTCGTTAATGCCACGCAGAACTGACTCAGAAATCTCCTGACCTAATTCCTTGCACATGGCGTAAGTTTTATCCGGCGGTATCTGAAACGCAGAGAATTTCTTTACTGACCCGTTGTTAACACTAACTTTGGTAGTTTGGCAGTTGGCGGTCTTGGCTTTATTTGCCTTCGGCATTTTCAAACTTTTCCAGACAGACACTTAGTTTAGACATACACTGTTGGCCTATGAATGAATAAAACACGGTATAATAGTAATTTTATCAAGGCCTTGGAGAGGAGCACTGACCAAGCACGTCTAATCCATACGCATGCGCACTAGCACCCCCCCCCCCCCGGTACTTTGGTAGTTGAAATAAATTTGCGACTATTTTCTAAACTGGGGGAAAAATCCAGGAATCTGGTAGTCAAAGGGACTTGGGAGTCCTTGTGTAGAACACCTAAAGGTTAACTTGCAGGTTGAGTCGATGGTGAGGAAGGCAAATGCCACGTTAGCATTCATTTCAAGAGGTCTAGAATACAAGAGCAAGGATTTATAAGGTACTGGTGAGGCCTGACCCTGAGTATTGTGAACAGTTTTGGGCCCCTCGTCTTAGAAAAGTTGCACTGGTATTGGAGAGGGTCCAGCAGAGGTTCACAAGGATGATTCCAGGAATGAAGGGGTTATCATACAAGGTACATTTGATGGCTCTGGGTCTGTACTTGTTGGAATTTTTAAGGATGAGGGGTGATCTCATTGAAACCTTTTGAATATTGAAAGGCCTAGACAGAGTAGATGTGGAAAGGATGTTTCCTATGGTGGGAGAGTCTTGGACAAGAGGGCACAGCCTCAGGATAGAGGGGCACCCTTTCAAAACAGAGATGTGAAGAAATTTCTTCAGCCAAGGGGTGGTGAATATGTGGAATTTGTTGCCACATACAGCTGTGGAGGCCAGGTTGTTGGGTGTATTTAAGGCAGAGATTGATAGGTTCTTGATTGGACATGGCATCAAAGGTTACGGGGAGAAGGCCAGGAACTGGGGTTGAGGAGGAGATAGAAAAAAAGGATCAGCCATGATTGAATGGCGGACAAACTCGATGGGCTAGATGGCCTAATTCTGCTCCTATGTCTTATGGTCTTATTTGTCTTCTCCAGATAGTCATAAAATATAGAAACCATAGAAGTAGTTGAAAGAAGGACATCAATCCCTCCCACACACGAAAAGAAAAAGTAACAAAAACTCGGAAACCCCACCCCTCCCTCGCACAGATCACCCACATGGAGAAGCAGCAGCAAGAACCCCAGCCAGCCAATCAGCAACAAGAAAGAATGGGTGACAGCACAAAAAGAAACATAGAGCTGAAAGAGGCCAATATGAGCTACTGTTAGTTTGAACTACAGTCCTATCCATAAATCTCAGAATTTCTGTAACATCGCTGAGAGCATCGGGTCCCAGCGGCCCCTCCAAGGGAAGCTACACGAACCAGCGGCCTCTCCAAGAACCTCTTGCTCTCCTCCGCATTCGCCTAGATGTTTCAATCTTCCTGGACGCTTTAATCGGTGTGAAATGTAGTCGGTCATGGCCCCTCATCTCATCTCTGAGCTTCTTCTTGTGGTAGCTGGTGCTCGCAATTTTCTCCTGGAGTTTTCTTGGGAAGACTGAGCGTTAGTTCACTCGATTGAACTACAGTCTGTAAGTCACAGGCTCAACAGTTTCAAAAACAAAATTAAGATGAAAAGAATAAGTAGAAGACAAAGATAAACTGAAATGGTTGACTATCTCAAAGATGTCGCCCGAGGAATCATTCGCTGGCGCTATCTTGACCAGTTGGTGGAGATCGTGGAAAGTGAAAATTTGACAGCATAAATTTAGGAAATTTTGATTTTCTTTTGAAACAGAATGGAACAGTGAACCTGTTGTCCTAATAAAAGGTGCATAATTAACTGGAAAATTAACTATAATGCTGTATGAGGGGTGATTGATAAGTTCGTGGCCAAAGGTAGAAGGAGTCAATCTTAGAAAACCCAGCACATTTATTTTTCAACATAGTCCCCTCCTACATTCACACACTTAGTCCAGCGGTCGTGGAGCATACGGATCCCTTCTTTGTAGACGTCAGTGTCTTGGACCTCCAGAAAGTGGTCCACAGCAGGGGTGATTGATAAGTTCGTGGCCTAAGGTAGAAGGAGATGAGTTATTAACTTCAAACTTTCTGCATAATCACTCAAAGAGTTGAACTGCATATGCATGTAACGAGAACTGTATAACTCATCTCCTTTTCTGGTTGGCTGCCGGTGACTAGTGGTGTTCCTTGGGTCAGTATTGGGACCACAATTTTTCACACTGTCATTTAGATAATGGAATTGATGGTTTTGTGGCAAAATTTGTGGATGATATGAAGATAGGTGGAGGGGTAGGTAGTGCTGAGGAAGCAATGTGATTGTAGCAGGACTTAGACAAATTGGAAGAATGAGCAAAAAAGTGGCAGATGGAATACAGCGTTGGGAAATGTATGATGATGTATTTTGGTAAAAGGAACAATAGTGCAGACTATTATTTAAATGGGGCGAAGGCTCAAACAGCAGAGGTGCAGAGGGACTTAGGAGTCCTCGTGCAAGTCTCCAGGACAGTTAATTACAGATTGGGTCTGTAGTAAAGAAGGCAAATAGAATGTTCGCATTTATTTCAAGGGGAATAGAATATAAAAGCAAGGGGCTAAAGAAATTTGACCTGTCCCCTAAAACCCTCACTAATTTTTATAGATGCACCATAGAAAGCATTCTTCTAGGGTGCATCAGAACCTGGTATGGAAGTTGTCCTGTCCAAGACCGGAAGAAGCTGCAGAAGATCGCGAACACAGCCTAGCACATCACACAAACCAATCTTCTGTCCTTGGACTTACTTTACACCGCACGCTGTCGGAGCAATACTGCCAGGATAATCAAGGACACGACCCTCCCAGCCAACACACTTTTCGTCCCCCTTCCCTCCGGGAGAAGGCTCAGGAGCTTGAAGACTTGTCCGGCCAGGTATAGGAACAGCTTCTTTCCAACTGTGATAAGACTGCTGAACGGACCCTGACCCGAATCTGGGCTGTACCATCCAAATATCCGGACCTGCCTCTTGGTTTTTTTGCACTACCTTACTTCCCAAAGACAAAGAAGCAGAAGTCGGCCATTCAGCCCATATAGTCTGCTCCACCATTTTATCATGAGCTGATCCATTCTCCCATTATATTAGTTGTCTGAATCTTCTGAAAATATTCCCTTTTCTGGTAACTTTTTAATGTCGGTAACATTAGAACTGCTGTCACTTCTAACAATGAGCTGTGCAGTATTTATATAGATTAATTGTAGAGTCATATTTCCATACAGTTTTGAAATTCGGGTGCAGCTACAAATGTAGAGTAAGCAAACTTGGGAAAATTGGTTATGTTTATGGTAGATGTTTACCTGTTCCAGTGACAACATTATACCTTTGTTCTGTTATGAGTTAATAGTGATATGCTAGTATATATTGCAGGACTCTTGTAATTTTGTTGGTCAGTGCATCAAAATAGTTTTGAAAACCTTATGTGTAGCAGTATTTTTTTTCATTTTTATCTTCTTAATAAGATCATGTACAGTAGTAAAGCACAGTACAGCATTCCAGCAATCCATAAGGTTGAAATTCGAAGTAGAATTTTATGAAACTAAGAAAACCTAGCCATAAAGCTGAGCCACTCGATGGGTTTCCGGTGACATCATCGTTCAGAATGGCAGCTTAAATCAATAGCTCCTTTGGAAAATCGGATATTTTGCCCCGTTAATCCATCAAATATAAGATCTTTCGAAAATATCTGAATTGATAAGGGGGGCAAGAATGGGGAAAAAGAATGGAGATTTAAAAAGCGCCACTGCGGAGCCTATGGAAGAGCGAGGTGCAGCACGCAGCTCTCCTACACGTGCTCGTGGCGGTGAAGCTGATGATGGGCCTCACGCAGGTGAAACGGCAAATATGATAAGGATTTTGGAAGAAATAAGGGAAGTCCAAAAAGATATAAAGCAGCAACTTAATGATATAAAGCCAGAGCTCGCCAATGTCAATTAGAAAATAGTGGTGGCAGAGACTCGAATTGAGAAGGTGGAAGATCGTGTGCAAAATGTGGAACAGATACTAAGTAAGACGATAAAAATATTAAATCAACAGGACAGTAAATTGCTTGACCAGGAGGGAAGATCGCGACGGAAAAATATCAAGATTTATAATGTTCCCGAAGGAGCGGAGGGATTGTCGATGATAGACTTTGTAGACAAGCTGCTGCGGGAAGCACTGGAGATTCCCCAGACCATGGTGATTGAAATTGAGAGCGCACATCGTTCACTCATCCCGAGGCCTTCTGGAGACAGAGAAAGTAAACCGCGCTCAATGGTACTTAGGTTCCTTCGATTCAAGAGCAAGAAGGAGATTCTACGAAGAGCCTGAGGTAAGAAGAGGGTGTTTTGGAACGGGAAGTTAATATACTTCGATCATGATTACCCCCCAGCGGTCCTACAGAAACGGAAGGAATATTCCGAAGCAAAACGAATATCAAAGCAAGAAAAGATTAAGTTCCAAACCCTGTACCCTGCTCAACTGAGGGTATTTTACCAAGAAGGGATACAACTATATCAGATGGTGGAAGAGGCGACTAAGACATGAAGAACCCATTAGCGTGGTCAAAGTTTGGCTAACTTTAAAAGTGCTGATAAACTAAACGGAAGCAAAAATATATGGTGATATACCTATCTCGAGAAATACGTATTATGATGTGGATTTTATATTACTCAATTTTTAAAAATTCATTCATTCATTCCCTTTTTCCCCACCTAAATGAGAATATATACATAGGAGGAATACACAGGGAAATCATTTCTGTGTAATGGACATAGTATTTTTTTACTTACTTTTATAGGTACTGCAGCAGGGGCCCTCAACTCACAGGTAGGAGGGGCTATCCCCCACAGCTAGATGTTTCTTCTAGCTCAACTCAGGGTCATCTAGAGACCCCAGCCATGGAATCCCACCTTAGTTACCTTTTTTTTAAAATTATTCGCGTTTCTTGGCTCTTATTTGTTCAGGGAGTAGATCGATTAAGTTATATTCTGCAAATTTCAATGATATACTGACAGATAAATACACATGGTTAAGGACAAAGTAAAATTCATTTCTTTTAATGTCAATGGGCTGTTAAATCCAATCAAACGCAGTAAAATTCTATCCAAAATGAAAAAGAACAAGCCCATGTAGTACATTTGCAGGAAACTCACTTAAGTGATAATGAGCATGGAAAATTAAAGAGAATGGGCTTCACTAATTTGTTTTTCTCATATAAATCAGGACATAAAAGAGGAGTTGCTATTCTCATCTCAAGTAAGCTAAATTTTGAAAAAGTATTCGAAATGGGAGATAAGGAGGGCAGATATATTCTGGTAAGGGGGAATATAGATGGAAATCCAGTTACTTTATTGAATGTATACGCAGCCCCAGGAAGTGATATTAGTTTCTTCCAGAAAATTACTAATATTATGGTAATGGAAACAGAAGGTCTCTTGATATGTGGGGGAGACTTAAATTTACAATTAAAACCAAAGTTAGACTCTTCCAATAGAAAAACCTATGAAACCATAAGAAAGTTAACACACTTTTTGAGGCTGTTGGTCTAATTGATATATGCAGGGACCTTTTCCCCGACAGAAGGGATTACACTCATTATTCTGCCCCGCATTTCGTATATAGAAAAATAGACTATTTCATAACATGTGGAAAATATAGACACAAAATAATCGCCTGTGGAATTGGGACAATAGACGTAAGTGACCATGCACCTATATATTTATCTGTTGATTTTGATTGACCTACAACCAAAGAATACTATTTGGAAACTAAATTCAACTCTACTCAATGATCCCTATTTTAAGGAACAAATTAAAAAAGAAATTGTTCTGTACTTAGAATTCAATGATAATGGAGAGGATTCACCTCCCTTTCTATGGGATACTCTGAAGGCTGTCTTAAGAGGGAAAATTATAGCGATGTCTTCATATAAGGAAAAAATAAGGAATAGAACATTAGAGAAATTACAAAATAAGCTGAAGGAACTAGGAAAAAAAACACAAATTGAGTTTGGCACACCGTACACTAGAGGAAATTTTAAAAATTAGGAATGAAATTAATAGCTTGGCTATACAAGAAATTAGAAAAAATTTACTGTTTCTGAAACAGAGACACTATGAAAGTGGATCTAAATCTATGAAAATACTGGCGTGGAAACTGAAAAAAAAAAATAGCAGAAAATACAATTCATAGAATTAGGGATCCAAGAACAAAAGTGATAAAAAAAAAATAAGCTAAGTGAAATTCAAGAAGCTTTTGAAACGTTTTACAAAACTATATTCCAAACTTCCAGGAGGAAGCATAACCCAAATTGACACCTTGCTGAATTCTTTAGAGTTACCCACTTTAAGCGAAGAACAAAATAGAACGATGACTGCTGACACAACTGAAGCTGAACTAAAAACTGCAATTAGTAGGCTTAAATTAAACAAGTCGCCAGGATCAGTTGGATATACGGCAGAGTGGTATAAAGAGTTTAGAAATGAGTTAATTCCTGTTTTACTCCCCACACTGAACTGGGCTATCAAAAAGGCGCAAATTCCACCCAGCTGGAAGGAGACGATAATCTCAGCTATACCAAAAGAAGGCAGGATAAAATGGAATGTAGGTCATTTAGACCAATATCTGTTCTTAATGTGGATTACAGATTATTTACCTCCAACATGGCCAAACGATTAGAAGAGTTTCTACCCACACCGATACTTAATGATCAGACAGGTTTTATACAACAACGCCAAACACAAGACAACACATGAAGGACACTTCACATTATGGATCATATAAAAAAAATGAAATTGAAGCAATAGTGATAAGCGTGGACGCTGAAAAGGCATTTGATTCCGTTAATTGGAATTTTCTTTACAGAGTTTTACATAGATTTGGTCTACATGACACAATTATTAAAACTATACAAGCACTATATGACAATCCTACTGCTAGGATTAAATTCAATGGATATTTATTTAACAGTTTTACCCTAGAAAGGGGCACGAGACAGGGTTGTGCATGGTCACCGCTACTCTTCGCATTATATCTGGAACCATTAGCTCAATACATCAGACAAAATGAAGATATCAGGGGAATTACTATTAAAGGGACAGAGCATAAATTGGCCTGTTAAGCGGATGACATTTTGATCTATCTAGGACAACCAACATACTCTTTACCTAAATTGATGCAATCCTTTGAACAATATGGTCAATTATCAGGATACAAGATCAACATAGATAAAACCCAATTACTTTCATATAACTATAGCCCACCAAGAGAAATTGAAAGTAGATATCCTTGGGCATGGCAAACAGAATCCGTCAAATATTTGGGCATCATTATGCCAAAAGATTTGGCAAAATTATCAGAATGCAATTATCAGCCTATATATAAAAAAAATTAAGGAAGATATAACAAGATGGAACCTAATTCCTTTTCTTGGTCTCATTTCAAGGATTGAATCTATTAAAATGAATATACTGCCCAGACTGCTATATCTCTTTCAGACCCTACCAACAGAGATTAACCAAAATCAATTCAATGAATGGAACAAGATGCTATCGAGATATATATGGCAAGTTAAATGGCTTAGAGTTCGTCTCAAAACTTTGCAATTAGCCAAGGAAAAGTGGGAATGGGGCCTACCTTCTCTTGGAGGTTATTATTTTGCAGCACAGTTGAGAGCCATGATATGCTGGTGCAACCCATCATACGACGCTCAATGGGAAAACATTGAGGAGAGGATACTTTCTATCCCCATACAGGCAATTTTGGCTGATAACAACCTACAAAGTTACATAAATAATATTGACAACTCGTGGGTGAAATGGACTCTTAAAATATGGAAAACTATTATAAGGCATCCGTTAGTCTTGCGAGACCATGGATCTGCGCCTGGAAAGTCTTCACTCTCCACAGCGCAGGCCTGGGCAAGGTTGTATGGAAGACCAGAAGTTGCCCATGCTGGTCTCCCCTCTCCACAACACCAATGTTGTCCAAGGGAAGGGCATTAGGACCCATACAGCTTGGCACCAGTGTCGTTGCAGAGCAATGTGTGATGAAGTACCTTGCTCAAGGACACAACACATTCCCTCGGCCGGGGCTCAAACTCACGACCTTCAGGTTGCTAGTCCAATGCCTTAACCACTTGACTGTTATAAAAGATTATAAACTAGAGAGAGACATTGCAATTCTTGAATGGTGTGCATATGACTCGGATTTTACGCCGAATAAACTGGATGCTAGATTTAAGGACTGGACAGCTAAAGGAATAACAGCTATTTGCAATATAATGAAAGAAGGAACACTGTTCAGTTTTGAAATGCTCAAAGAGAAACACTTATTAGAAAAACAAGACTTTTACCGGTATTTGCAGATGCAACAGTATGTTAATAGGACGGTTAAAAATGTAACCAAGGCAAGTACATGTCCGATAGAGCTATTTAGAAAAGCATATAATTCAGACAACAGAACTGTAGAATAATTTCAAGTGTATATAAGGGTTTGTCAAATTTTAAAACACATTCGACTTCATACATTAAAACAAAATGGGAGAAGGAAGGAGGGATAATAATATCTGAGGAAGACTGGACAATAATATGGAGTTATCAATGAAAGTGTACCAGTTCACAGAAATGGAGGGAGTTTGGGTGGAAAAACTTGATAAGATATTTTATTACACCTTCTCAGAAATCCCATTATAATAGTAACTCCCCTGTTTGCTGGAGAAATTATGGAAATCAAAATGCAAACCATTATCATATTTTCCGGGAATGCCCTGTTATTAAAGACTATTGGAGTGGGATACATAATGCCCTACAAGACATCTTTAAATGTGAAATACCCTTAGAAAGTGAGACCATATATTTTGGGTATATACCTCAAGAATGGTTGAAAAGAGATAAATATTTAATGAATGTACTGCTGGTGGCTGGTAAAAAGACCCTTACCAGGAAATGGTTATCACAGGAGAGCCCAACTTTAAACGCATGGATGGAAATTACAATGGACATTTACAAAATGGAGAAGATAACAGCATCTGTTAATCATAAGTTGGAACAATTTTATTCATACTGGAAAAAATGGTTTAACTACATGACACCTCATAGGCCTGATTTTATTCTCACGAATCAATATATTGTTAAAAAAAATCACTCCCTACTTTGTACATAGTTTTCTCCTTTTGCTTGTTCTTTCCTCTCCTTTAAGTGTATACCTCAGATAAATATTATATGATATATGTACAGTATCTGAAATACATCTTATGGAAATGTTTGATGATGAAATTCAATTAAAAAAATTACCAAAAAAACTCAGCCACTCAACCAAACAATTCAAGGTTTCCTATGTCACGAACAGTTACTGAAGTGTGATAACGTACATTATCTTCATTAATCAATTTTTGTAACAATTTAGTGAGATTGCTAAATTCTACCAAACATTTTGTTGACTAAATTGAATTAATATTGATCAAGCTAATATCCTGTGTATCATTTGATTTAATGAAACTACATTTAGTTGTAGTATATTGTCCAGGAGTAATTTGTCTGCAAGCTAATTCATTTAGTCACTTTGTGTGATCTATTTCATTTTTTTCCAATGAAAATATTGAATTTGTTTTCTCCTTGCAAATTCTACATGTAACATTTTGGAGCTCAAAATGTAGGAGTGGATCCCATCAGTCTTATTGTAAATGCCCTTTGCATTCAATTGTTGTGTTATATCTGAAATGACTTACCAAACAAATGCTAGAATGCACCAGTTTTTGTTTTATTTGTTTTTCACAGCTTAAACATTTAATTTCTTTAACTGAAACACTGAAGATGAAGAGGGACATGGAGGAAATGGATCATTTAATTTTGATAGTGATAAGTGTATCCTTTTTCTAACACATTTTGGTGTATGATTTCTTAAAGTAATTTAATCATAAATATTTTGTGCTTGTAACATTTCAAAATACTGCAGTTATGCTGTTTATGATAAATTTGTTGCATGCTTCAGATTTCTGTGGAGCATTTTAAGAATATTTTTATTGCTTTTATTTACTTTTTTGTGATTTTTGTCAAGAGTGTCAGTTTAAAATAGTTTTCATTTTAAGTTGAAACTGAGGATCAGAAGGGGAGTGGAAGTGAGCTTCAACTGTAATCTCAGCAAAACTATTTACATTTCCATTAAAAAAAATTGTGTCCATGTAATTATTAATTATAGGCTATTCTAGAACATTTAACCAAAAGAAATGGAAACAGGAGTAAACCACCTAGGCCCAAAGCCAGCCCTACCATTCAATACATTCATGGCTAATTTATGCCAGCCTCAACTCCTCTTCTGTGTCAATTCCCCATCACCCTCAAATGCTTGATCTTTCAAGTAAACAGTGAGTTACTGTTTGAAGTAGTGAGTGAGAGAGTGACATCTTGTGCAGGACGGGAGTCATTTGAAAACCAGAAGTCTTGTTTGCAGTATCTAATTGAAGTAGTGAGAGAATGACATCTTGCAGAACGGGCACCATTTGAAAACTTCAGCTCTCGTCGGGGGAGTGAGCCTTATTTGAGCCAATAAAAAGAAAGGATGTGCAAGCAGAGCAGCTATTGTTGACAGGGTGAGTGTTGGAGTGGTCAGGCCTTGGCTCAACAGACTTGGGCAAACACAGGTGGAGGGTCTAAGTAAGTTTTCCAGCAAGTTTCCTTTTTTGTTAGTACATAGATAGTGGGAATGGGTCCAGAGTTAGTGTAATCCTTGTGTGACTTGGAACGTTCAGAAACCTCCAGTCTCCCTGATGACGTTATCTGCATGAAGTGCACTGAGCTGCAGCTCTTCAGAGACCATGTAAAGGTCAAAGACCTTCGGGAGAATGAGGAGATGATAGGAGCTACAGGGAGGTAGTCACTGTAAGTTGTAGGAGGTAGTTACCAGGGTGACTGTCAAGAGAGCAAAAGGGAATCGACAGCCAGTGCAGAGTATCCCTTGTACCGTTTCCCTCAATAATAATAATAGAGTTGGGGTGTGGTGGGGGGAAGAAGACGGAGATGGAGTGAGCAGGTGAAGGGATGGTGGGGAGAAAAGGACTGCAGTAGTGATGAAGGATTCCATCATTAGGGGAGCAATCAGGAGATTCTGCGGGTGCAACAGAGACACCCAGATGGCAGGTTGCCTCCCGGGTGCCGGGGCAGGGATGTTTTGGATCGGGTCCACAGCATTCTGAAAGAGAAGGGTGAACAGCTGGAAGTCGTGGTAAACACTGGTAACAACGATACAAGCAGGAAGTGAGAGGAGGACATGAATCGAGAATAAAGGGACTCCCAGGGCAAGACTTCCAGGGGAGTAATCTCTGGATACCTACCTGTGCCATGCACCAGTGAGGGTAAAAATAGGATGACTTGGCAGATGAATACATGGCTGAAATAGTGGTGCAAGGGGCAGGATTGCGTATGTCTGAATCATTGGGATCTCTTCTATAGGAGCTATAGGCAGGTAGTCACTCTGGGGCCTGGGGAGACAGATAAGTGGGTAACAGTCAGGAGAGGGAAGGGCAGGAGTCAGATGCTAGAGTGTACCCCTGTGGCTGTCCCCCTTAACAATAAGTACTCCTGTTTGAGTACTGTTGGGGGAGACGGCCTACCTGGGGGAAGCAACAGTGGTCGCGTCTCTAGCACAGAGTCTGGCCCTGTGGCTCAGAAGGGTAGGGGAAGGAAGAAGATGGCAGCAGTGATAGGGGACTCTAAAGTTAGGGGGTCAGACAGGAAAGAAACGCGGATGGTAGCTTGCCTCCCAGGTGTCAGGGTCCAGGATGTTTCTGATCGCGTCCACAATATCCTGAAGTGGGAAGGAGAACAGCCAGAAGTCGTGGTACATATTGGTACTGATGACATAGGGAGGAAAAAGGAGGAGGTCCTGAAAACAGACTACAGGGAGTTAGGAAGGAAGTTGAGAAGCAGGACCACAAAGGTAGTAATCTCGGGATTACTGTCTGTGCCAAACGACAATGAGTATAGGAATAGAGTGAGGTGGAGGATAAATGCATGGCTGAGGGATTGGAGCAGGAGGCAGGGATTCAGATTTCTGGATCTTTGGGACCTCTTTTGGGGCAGGTGTGACCTGTACAAAAAGGATGGGTTGTACTTGAATCTGAGGGGGACCAATATCCTGGCAGGGAGCTTTGCAAAGGCTATTGGGGAGAGTTTAAACTGGAATTGCTGGGGGGTAAGAATCGAACTGAAGAGATGGAGGAAGGGGCTGTTGGCTCACAAATAGAGAAAGCTTGGAAACTGTGCGAAAGGAAAGATAGGCAGGTGATAGAGAAGGGACACACTCAGACCGATGGTTTGAACAGTGTCTATTTTAATGCGAGGAGTATTATGAATAAAGCGGATGAGTTTAGAGCGTGGATCAGCACTTAGAGCTATGATGTGGTGGCCATTACAGAGACTTGGATGGCTCAGGGCCAGGAATGGCTACTTCAAGTGCCAGACTTTAGATGTTTCAGAAAGGACAGGAAGGGAGGCAAAAGAGGTGGGGGCATGGCACTGCTGATCGGAGATAGTGTCACGGCTGCAGAAAAGGAGGAAGTCATGGAGGGGTTGTCTACGGAGTCTCTGTGGGTGCAGGTTAGGAATAGGAAGGGGTCAATAACTATTGGGTGTTTTTTATAGGCCGCCCAATAGTAACAGGGACATCAAAGAGCACGTAGGGAGACGGATTAAACATAGAAACATAGAAAACATACATCACAATATAGGCCTTTCGGCCTGCAAAGCTGTGCCGAACATCTCCCTACCTTCGAACTACCTTGGCCTTACCCATAGCCCTCTATTTTTTGAAGCTCCGTGCAGCCGTCCAGGAGTCGTTTAAAGGACCCTATCATTTCCGCCTCCACCACCACCACTGGCAGCCTATTCCACGCACTCACCACACTGCGTTAAAAAAACTCACCCCGGACATCTCCTCTGTACTTACTTCCAAGCACCTTAAAACTATATCCTCGTGAGGTGCTTCATTTTGGTAGGTCAAATATGATGGCAGAATATAGCATTAATGGTAAGACTCTTGGCAGTGCAGAGGATCAGAGGGATCTTGGGATCTGAGTCCATAGGACACTCAAAGCTGCTACACAGGTTGACTCTGTGGTTAAGAAAGCATACGGTGTATTGGCCTTCATCAATCGTGGAATTGAATTTAAGAGCTGAGAGGTAATGTTGCAGCTATATAGGACCCTGGTCAGACCCCACTTGGAATACTGTGCTCAATTCTGGTCACCTCACTATGGGAAGGATGTGGAAACCATAGAAAGGGTGCAGACGAGATTTTCAAGGATGTTGCCTGGATTGGGGAGCATGTCTTATGAGAATAGGCTGAGTCAAGCCTTTTCTCCTTGGAGCGACGGAGGATGAGATGTGACCTGATAGAGGTGTATAAGATGGTGAGAGGCATTGATCGTGTGGATAGTCAGAGGCTTTTTCCCAGGGCTGAAATGGCTAGCACGAGAGGGCACAGTTTTAAAGTGTTTGGAAGTAGGTACAGAGGAGATGTCGGGGGTAAGTTTTTTTACTCAGAGTGGTGAGTGCGTGGAATGGGCTGCCGGTGGCAGTGGTGGAGGCGGAAATAATAGGGTCTTTTAAGAGATTCCTGGATGGATACATGGAGCTTAGAAAAATAGAGGACTATGGATAAGCCTAGGTAGTTCTAAGGAAAGTACATGTTCGGCATAGCTTTGTGGGCCGAAGGGCCTGTATTGTGTTGTAGGTTTTCTATGTTCTGGGGAAGGTATGACCCGTACAGAAAGGACAGGTTATACCAGAACCCTTGGGGGACCAATATTTTTGCGGTCGGGTTTCCTAGAGCTGTTGGGGTGGGTTTAAACTAATTTGGCAGGAGGATGGGAACTGCAATGATAAGGGTGAGGATGGGGCAGCTGGTATACAAGTGTTTTATAAGACTGTGAGAAAGGACAGGCAAATGACAGGGCAAAATTACAGTTAGTGGAGTGAGTTGCAGTGTAACGGGGACAAAATCGAAAAGGGTGAATACAGGACTTAAGGTGTTATATTTCAATGCCTGCAGTATACAGAATAAGGCAGATGACCTTGTAGTGTGAGTTGGAGATTGGCGGGTATGACATAAGACATGGGAGCAGAATTAGACAATTCATCCCATCGAGTCTGCTCCATCATGGCTGATCCTGTATCCCACAACCTCACACACCTGCCTTCTCACCATATCTTTTGATGCCCTGACCGATCAGGAAATGATCATCTTCCGCCTTAAGTATACCCACGGACTTGGCCTCCACCGCAGTCTGTGGCAGAGCATTCCACAGATTCACTACTCTCTGGCTAAAAGAATTCCTCCTTGTCTCTGTTCGAAAGGGTTGCCCCTCAATTTTGAGGCTATGGCCACTAGTTCTGGATAACCCCACCAGAGGAAACATCGTCTCCACAACCTTATCTAGTCCTTTCAACATCAGGCAGGTTTTAATGAGATCGCCTGCCAAATTCCTCTAAATTTCAGTGAGTACAGGCCCAAAGATGCCAAATGCTCCTCATATGTTAACCCCTTCATTCCTGGAATCATCCTCGTGAACCTCCTCTGGATTGTCTCCTTTGTGATATAGGGCCCAAAACTGTTGACAATACTCCAAGTACAGCCTGACTAGTGTCTTATAAAGCCTCAGCATTATCTCCTTGCTTTTATATTCTGATCCCTGTGAAATAAATGCCAACATTGCATTTGCCTTCTTTACCACAGATGCAACCTGTAAATTAAACTTCTAGTAGTCTTGCATGAGGACTCCTAAGCCCTTCGTCACCTCTGATGTTTGAACCATCTCTCCATTTAGATAATAGTCTGTGCTATTGTTCCTTTTACCAAAATGCATTATCATACATTTCCCAACACTGTATTCCATCTGCCACTTTTTTGCCCATTCTTTCAACTTGTCTAAGTCCTGCTGCAATCACATTGCTTCCTCAGCACTCACCTCTCCACCTATCTTCATATCATCTGTACACTTTGCCACGAAGACATCAACTCCATTATCTAAATCATTGACAAACAATGTGAAAAGCAGCGGTCCCAATACTGAGCCCTGAGGAACACCACTAGTCACTAGCACCAACCAGAAAAGGCCCCTTTTATTCCCTCTCGCTGCCTCCTGCCTGTCAGCCATTCCTCTATCCATGCCAGTATCTTTTCTGTAACGCCATAGGATTTTATCTACTCAAGCAGCCTCATGTGTGGCACCTTATCAAATGTCTTCTTAAAATCGAAGTAAATGACATCCACTGTCTCTCCTTTGTCCACCCTGCTTGCTACCTCCTCAAAGAAAACATAGAAAACCTACAGCACAATACAGGCCCTTCAGCCCACAATGCTGTGCCAAACATGTACTTACTTTAGAAATTACCTTGTGTAACCCATAGCCCTCTATTTTTCTGAGCTCCATACAGCTATCCAGGAGTCTCTTAAAAGACCCGATTGTATCCGCCTCCACCACCATTGCCGGCAGCCTATTCCACGCACTCACCACTCTCTGTGTAAAAAAAAACTTACCCCTGACATCCCCTCTGTACCTTCTTCCAAGCACCTTAAAACTGTGCCCTCTCGTGTTAGCCATTCCAGCCCTGAACTCCCAACAGATTTGTCAGTCAAGATTTCTCTTCACAGAAACCATGCTGAATAGACTCCAACATTTTCCCAACCACTGAGATTAGACTAACTGACCTATAATTTCCTTTCTTTTGCCTTCCTCCCTTCTTAAAGAGTGGAGAAACATTTGCAATCTTCCAGTCTTCCAGCCCCATACCAGAATCAAGTGATTACTGAAAGATCATGACCAATGCATCTCTCGGGACTCTGGAATGTAGTCCACTCGTCCAGGTGACTTATCTACCTTAAGACCTTTGAGTTTGCCTCACACTTTTTCCTTTGTAATAGCAATGGCACTCACTCCTGCTCCCTGACACTCACGGACCTCTGGCACACTGCTAGTGTCTTCCACAGTGACGACAGATACAAAATATCCACTAAGTTCATCTGCCATTTCTTTGTCCCCCATTACTACCTAACTCGCATCATTTTCCTGGGGTCCAATATCAACTCACCTCCCTTTTATTATTTATATAACTGAAAAAAACTTGTAGTATCCTGCTTTATATTATTGGCTAGTTTGCTCTTATATTTCATCTTTTCCCTTCCTGTTGCTTTTTTGGTTGCCTTTTGTTGGATTTTAAAAGCTTCCCAATCCAACTTCCCACTCACTTTTGCTACCTTATATGCCCTTTCCTCGGCTTTTATGCAGTCCTTAACTTCCCTTGTCAACCACTTCTTCCTCTGTGGGACATATCTATCTTGCACCTTATGAACTATTCTCAGAAACTTCAGCCACCTCTGCTGTGCCATCATCCCCACCAGTATCCGCCAATTCCGCGCCCTCCCCCCCCCCCCCCAGTTGGTCAGGTCACTCGTCTGAGTGTTACTGGTACCTTGTAACCCAGTACTACCTGTCGCATGGTCAGGTGGTCGGCGACTAAACCGGCTCCCCCACCAGGCTTGCCTGGTGAGGAGGGTGGCTAGACACCCTGCAGGACGAAAAACAAGACCTGTCAAAGGGCGGATGAACCCTCTCGTAGGGTCAACAGCCATCTAGCAAACACATGCCGTGAAGCGTGGAAAGGGCATCCCTTGCATCGAAGCTTGGTCTGGCCATTCACCGCAACAGAACCTCCCCCAGCCATCTTGGACCCCACCATGCCGCTGGATCCAGGAGAGGATGTCGAGAGGGTGGGTCTGGACCTGTGCAAGCCCCCTACTCACCTAAAATCCACTCACGCACACGCTGTTACTTTCTGAGGAGTGGGGTACCACCCCACTAACTGACTGAAAGGAACTATCATCATCCTATGGGATGGATAGCCAAGGAGAGATTCTTTTCCCTTTCAAATTGCAGTATGAATTCAATTATATTATAACCACTGCCTCCTAAAAGTTCCTTTACGTGAAGCTTCCTAATAAGATCTGGGTTATTACACAACACCCAGGTTAAGATAGCCTTTCCCTGAGTAGGCTCGAGCACAAGCTGCTCTAAAAAGCCATTGCGTAGGCAGTCAACAAATTACCTCTCTTACGATCCGACACCAACCTGATTTTCCCTATCCCTTTGTATATTGCAGTCCCCCATTACAATTGTGTCATTACCCTTGTTACAAGCCCTTTCCAGCTCCCTTTGCAATCTCAGTCCCACATCTTGGCTGCTATTTGGAGACCCATATATGATTCCCATAACCATTGTTTTACCCTTGCAGTTTCTTAATGAAATTGTGGATTCAAAGATTGCTTTAAAAAAAACTGAATAATGGAAAGAGAAAACAAATTGCAGGGATATTGGGGAAGAATTTAGTGTTGAAGCTACCTAGATTGCTCTTTGAAACAGCTGGTGCACAGTGAGTCATCCACTTATACAAACTACATTGTGCATTAAATGCTTGTAATTAATTGAAGAAAGTTACTACATTTGGGCACACTTTGTGTTGGAGGTCCAGGAACACTCTACCTCCAGAGAAAATACCAATTTTGCTCGTTTTAGGGCTGCAGATCTTGTCGTATACTCTAAATTCTGGGCATCATATTCCAGAACATTAAGAATTACAAAAATCAATTCAGGATGAGGAAAGATTTGCCAATGCTTTTGTGACTTTTTCAAAAAATGAGCTTAATGATGGGGCTCCAATCACAAACAAGAAAAAATCTGCACTGCGGATGCTGGAAATCCAAGCAACACACACAAAGTGCTGGAGGAACTCAGCAGGGCAGGCAGCATCTGTGGAAAAGAATACAGTTGGCATTTCGAGCCAAAACCCTTCAGCTGAACTGGAGAAAAAAAAAGCTGAGGAGATGATGGGGCTGCTATCTTTCCATTATTATTCATTTGTAACCCACATGACCTGAGAAATAAATCTGATAATTAATACATGAGAACCACATTATATTTGATGATATCTGATTTTAAAAAGCAAAGTAGTGGAATGGGTTAAATGAAACATGTACGTATCTCGTAAAATAATGAAAAAAGGGAGATCAAGTTGTTTTAATACTCTTTGTAACTTATATTTTACTTCCAGTTCCATAATATGCATTTGGACTTATTTGAAATTATTATTGTTTACCAGAAATATGAATTGGAAAAAAATTCTTAATTTAACTACAGCTCTTTTCAAAAATACAAATGTTGAAGCTGTTCTTGTTGCAAAGAAAGCAGAAAGAGAAAAGGCTCGGGAAGATGCACAGAAGAAGAAAGAGCAAGATAAACTGCAGCGAGAAAAAGACAAGCTTGCAAAGCAGGAAAGGAAAGAAAAGGAGAAGAAGAGAACACAGAAGGGAGAACGGAAGCGGTAAAAATGGCTAGAAAAGTCTCAGTACAAAGCTTGCATCCACAAATATTATGAACTGTGCTGTACCAGCCACAATTTTGTTTTGAGGAGTTTGACATCTGATATTTGAAAAACTGCTTTTCATAAAATGTGTAATTTTTGCAATGTATTGTGTCAACATTGAATTCCAGTTTATAGCACTCATTTGTTATAGGCTGTCTGTTTCAATTTGCTGTGACGTATCTAGACAGCTAGGGTGCAACATCCATGGTCGACCCTGACCAACAGAGGCCTCATCAATATTCACAGAGACAAAGGTAGTTTGTGAAGCAGAAATCCCTTCAGTGAAGGGAGATTCTTGTGTATTTGATTAATTGCAACTAAATAATGGAGAATGAACATTGTTATTAAAATTTTTTTAAATCCCAATTTCTGGATGGCTTTAACTCTTTGAAAGATTCTGTACTGTTCAGTGCTGAAGTTTAAATCATTTATTGAGTTGTTTTGAAGTATTATTCACTTTAATTCTTTGATTTGGAAAATATTTAAATTGTAATTCATGAGAATAAACATAAATTGTTCACCTTGTAAATAGTGTTTGTTACTCTTAATGATGAGTTTGTAAGTGGAGTATTGTAGATTAGAGGAAAATCACTAAGGAGAACTTCTAACTGTAATCAATTTGACAAACTACCCGGCAGAAGGCAGTGGCAAACTACTGCTGTAACTTGCCTCGTACGCGATTCCCCACTACATCGGAGAGGCTTGGAGGGAAATCGTCTGCTAACTGGAGAAATTACAGATACGATGTACCTTTCCTTTTATTAGAACATAGAATTATTTTTAAACAGTACATTACAGGCCTAGCGGCCCACAATGTTGTGCTGACCATGTAACCTACTCGAATTTCCCTTGCGCGTAGCCCTCTATTTTCTAAGAGGCTTTTAAAAGATCCTTTTGTATTCGCCTCCACCTCTGCTGCTGGCTACGTGTGAAAAACTTGCCCCTGACATCTCCTCTGTACCTACTTCCAAGCACCTTAAAATTATGCCCCCTTGTGCTAGCCATTTCAGCCCTGGGAAAAAGCCTCTGTTGATCCACAAGATCAATGCCTCTCATCATCTTATACGCCTCCATCAGGTCACCTCTCATCCTCCATCACTCCAAGGAGAAAAGGCCGAGTTCACTCAACCTATTCTCATAAGGCATGCTCCCCAATCCAGGCAACATCCTTGTAAATCTCCTCTGCACCCTTTCTATAGTTTCCACATCTTTCCTGTAGTGAGGCGACCAGAACTGAACACAATACTTCAAGTGGGATTTGACCAAGTTTTTGTATAGCTGTAACATTACTTCACGGCTCTTGAACTCAATCCCACGGCTGATGAATGCAAACACACCATACACCTTCTTAACAACACCATCAACCTGCGCAGCAGCTTTGAGTGTCCTATCGACACGGTTCCCAAGATCTCGCTGATCCTGCACACTGCCAAGAGTCTAACCATTTATATCATATTCTGTCTTCAAATTGGACCTACCAAAATGAACCACTCCACACTTATGTGGGTTGAAGTCCATCTGCCAGTTCTCAGCCCAGTTTTGCATCCTATCGATGTATCACTGTAACCTCTGACAACCATCCAGACTATCCACAACACCCCCAACCTTCGTGTCCTCAGCAAACTTACTAAATCACCCTTCTACTTTTTCACCCAGGTCATTTATAATAATCTCAAAGAGGATGGGTCCCAGAACTGATTCCTGCCGAACACCACTGGTCACCGACCTCCATGCAGGATACAAACCATCTACAACCACCTTTTGTCCTCTGTGGGCAAGCCAATTCTGGATCCACAAAGCAAGGTCTCCTTGGATCCCATGCCTCCTTACTTTCTGAAGGAGCCTTGCATGGGGAACCTGATCAAATGCTTTCTGCATGGAGGTCGGTGACCTGGCTGAAGAAGTAGAAGGGTGGTTTAGTAAATTTGCTAAAGACACAAAGGTTAGGGGTGCTGTGGATAGTCTGGAGGGTTGTCAGAGGTTGCAGCGGAACATTGATAAGATGCGGAACTGGCAGATGGACTTCAACCCAGATAAGTGTGAAGTGGTTCATTTTGGTAGGCCAAATTTGAAGACAATACAATATAAATGATAAGATTCTTGGCAGTGTGGAGGATCTGAGAGAACCTGGGGTCCGTGTCAATAGAACACTCAAAGCTGATGACAGTCTTGTTAAGAAGGTATATGCTGTGTTGGCCTTCATCAACCTTGGGACTGAGTTCAAGAACCGTGAGCTAATGTTACAGCTATATAAGACCTTAGTTAGACCCCACTTGGAGTACTTTCTTCAGTTCTGGTCACTACAGGAAGGATATGGATACTATAGAGAGAGTGCAGAGGAAATTTACAGGGATGTTGCCTGGATTGGGGAGCATGCCTTATGAGAATAGCTTGAGTGAACTTGGCCTTTTCTCCTTGGAAAAAAAGGAGGATGAGAGGTGACCTGATAGAGGTGTATAAGATGATGAGAGGCATTGATCTTGTGGATAGTCAAAGGCTGTTTCCCAGGGCTGAAATGACTAACATTAGGGGGCATAGTTTTAAGGTGCTTGGAAGTAGGTACAGAGGAGATGTCAGAGGTAATTTGTTCACACAGAGAGTGGTGGGTAAATGGAATGCACTGCCAGCGATGGTGGTGGAGGCGGATACAATAGGGTCTTTTAAGAGACTCTTAGATAGGTACGTGGAGCTTAGAAAAATAGAGGACTATGTGGTAGGGTAATTTGAGGCAGTTTCCAGAGTAGGTTACATGGTCGGCACAATATTGTGGGTTGAATGGCCTGCAATGTGCTGTAGATTTCTCTGTTCTATGTTTATTTCCTAGCACTTAGAATGAGGGGAGATCTTATAGAACATAGAACAGTACAGCCCTTTTGGCCCACAATGTTGTGCCAACCCTCAAACCCTGCCTCCCATATAACCCCCCCGACCTTAAATTCCTCCATATACCTGTGTAGCAGTCTCTTAAACTTCACTAGTGTATCTGCCTCCACCACTGACTCAGGTAGTGCATTCCATGCACCAACCACTCTCTGAGTAAAAAATCTTCCTCTAATATCCCCCTTGAACTTCCCACCCCTTACCTTAAAGCCATGTCCTCTTGTATTGAGCAGTGGTGCCCTGGGAAGAGGCGCTGGCTGTCCACTCTATCTATTCCTCTTAATATTTTGTATACCTCTATCATGTCTCCTCTCATTCTCCTTCTCTCCAAAGAGTAAAGCCCTAGCTCCCTTAATCTCTGATCATAATGCATACTCTCTAAACCAGGCAGCATCCTGGTAAATCTCCTCTGTACCCTTTCCAATGCTTCCACATCCTTCCTATAGTGAGGTGACCAGAACTGGACACAGTACTCCAAGTATGGCCTAACCAGAGTTTTATAGAGCTGCATCATTACCCTGCGACTCTTGAACTCTATCCCTCGACTTATGAAAGCTAACACCCCATAAGCTTTCTTAACTACCCTATCTACCTGTGAGGCAACTTTCAGGAATCTATGGACATGTATCCCCAGATCCCTCTGCTCCTTCACACTACCAAGTATAGTATCCTGCCATTTACTTTGTACTCTGCCTTGGAGTTTGTCCTTCCAAAGTGTACCACCTCACACTTCTCCGGGTTGAACTCCATCTGCCACTTCTGCATCCTATCAATGTCTCTCTGCAATCTTCGACAATCCTCTACACTATCCAAAACACCACCAACCTTTGTGTCGTCTGCAAAACTTGCCAACCCACCCTCCTACCTCCATATCCAGATCCTTAATAAAAATCACGAAAAGTAGAGGTCCCAGAACAGATCCTTGTGGCACACCACTAGTCACAAACCTCCAATCTGAATGTACTCCCTCCACCACCACCCTCTGCCTTCTGCAGGCAAGCCAATTCTAAATCCACCTGGCCAAACTTCCCTGGATCCCATGCCTTCTAACTTTCTGAATAATCCTACCGAGTGGAACCTTGTCAAATGCCTTACTAAAATCCATGTAGATCAGATCCACTGCACTACCCTCATCTATATGCTTGGTCACCTCCTCAAAGAACTCTATCAGGCTTGTTAGACACGATCTGCCCTTCACAAAGCCATGCTGACTGTCCTTGATCAGACCATGATTCTCTAAATGCCCAGAGATCCTATCTCTAAGAATCTTTTCCAACAGCACTCCCACCACAGACGTAAGGTTCACTGGTCTATAATTACCTGGGCTATCCCTACTACCTTTTTTGACCAAGGGGACAACATTCACCTCCCTGCAATCCTCCGGTACCATTCCTGTGGACAACAAGGACATGAAGATTCTAGCCAGAGGCTCAGCAATCTCTTCCCTCACCTCGTGGAGCAGCCTGGGGAATATTCCGTCAGACCCCGGGGACTTATCTGCTCTAATGTATTTTAACAGCTCTTACATCTCTCCCTTAATATCAACATGCTCCAGAACATCAACCTCACTCACTATCATCAAGTTCCCTCTCATTGGTGAATACCGAAGAGAAGTATTCATTGAGGACCTCGCTCACTTCCACAGCCTCCAGGCACATCGTCCCACCTTTATCACTAATTGGTCCTATCTTCACTCCTGTCATCATTTTGTTCTTCACATAATTGAAGAATGCCTTGGGGTTTTCCTTTACCCTACTCACCAAGGCCTTCTCATGCCCCCTTCTTGCTCTCCTCAGCCCCTTCTTAAACTTTCTTGCTACCCTATATTCCTCAATAGACCCATCTGATCCTTGCTTCATAAACCTCATGTATGCTGCCTTCTTCCACCTGACTAGTCACCCATGGGTCCTTCACCCTACCATTCTTTATCTTCCTCACCAGGACAAATTTATCCCTAACATCCTGCAAGAGATCCCTGAACATCGACCACAGGTCCATAGTACATTTCCCTGCAAAAACATCATCTCAATTCACACCCGCAAATTCTAGCCTTATAGCCTCATAATTTACCCTTCTCCAATTAAAAATTGTCCTGTCCTCTCTGATTCTATCCTTTTCCATGATAATGCTAAAGGCCAGGGAGCGGTGGTCACTGTCCCCCAGATGCTCACCCACTGAGACATCTGTGACCTGACCTGATTTGTTACCTAATACTAGATCTAGTATGGCATTCCCCCAAGTCGGTCTGTCAACATATTGTGACAGGAATCCGTCCTGGACACACTTAACAAACTCTGCCCTGTCATGATTGACTTCACTGTGAAATTTGAAAAAGAGAAGCCGAAATCCAATGTGTCGGTATTTCAGTGGACTAAAGGAAATTATAGTGGCATGAGAGAGGAACTGGCCAAAGTTGACTGGAAAGGAACACTGGCGGGAAGGATGGCAGAGCAGCAGTGGCTGGAGTTTATGCGAAAAGTGAGGAAGGTGCAAGACAGGTGTATTCCAAAAAAGAAGAAATTTTCGAATGGAAAAAGGATGCAACCGTGGCTGACAAGAGAAGGCAAAGCCAAAGTTAAAGCAAAGGAGAGGGCGTACAAGGAAGCAAAAATTAGTGGGAAGACAGAGGATTGGTAAGTTTTTAAAAGCTTACAAAAGGAAACTAAGAAGGTCATTAAGAGAGAAAAGATTAACTATGAAACTATCAAAGAGGATATTGAAAGCTCTTTCAAGTATATAAAGGGTAAAAGACAGGTGAGAGTAGATATAGTGCCGATAGAAAATGATGCTGGAGAAATTATAATGGGAGATAAGGAGATGGCAGAGGAACTGAACGAGTATTTTGCATCAGTCATCACTGAGGAAGACATCAGCAGTATACCGGACACTCAAGGGTGGCAGAGAAGAGAAGTGTGCGCAGTCACAATTACAACAGAGAAAGTACTCAGGAAGCTGAATAGTTTAAAGGTAGATAAATCTCCCAGACCAGATGGAATGCACCCTTGTGTTCTGAAGGAAGTAGCTGTGGAGATTGCGGAGGCATTAGCAATGATCTTTCAAAAGTCGATAGATTCTGGCATGGTTCCGGAGGACTGGAAGATTGCAAATGTCACTCCGCTATTGAAGAAGAGGGCAAGGAAGCAAAAAGGAAATTATAGACCTGTTAGCTTGACATCGGTGGTTGGGAAGTTGTTGGAGTCAGTTGTCAAGGATGAGGTTACGGAGTACCTGGAGGCATATGACAAGATAGGCAGAACTCAGCATGATATCCTTAAAGGAAAATCCTGCTTGACAAACCTATTACAATTTTTTGAGGAAATTACAAGTAGGCTAGACAAGGAAGGTGTAGTGGATGTTGTATATTTGGATTTTCAGAAGGCCTTTGACAAGGTGCCACACATGAGGCTGCTTAACAAGATAAGAGCCCATGGGATTGCAGGGAAGTTACATATGTGAATAGGGCTTTGGCTGATTGGCAGGAAACAGAGAGTGGGAATAAAGGGATCCTATGCTGGTTGGCTGCCGGTTACCAGTGGTGTTCCACAGGGGTCTGTGTTGGGGCTGCTTCTTTTTATTTTGTACATCAACGATTTAGATTATGGAATAGATGGCTTTGTGGCTAAGTTTGCTGATGATACGAAGATAGGTGGAGGGGCCGGTAGTGCTGAGGAAACAGAGAGTCTGCAGAGAGACTTGGATAGATTGGAAGAATGGGCAAAGAAGTGGCAAATGAAATACAATGTTGGAAAGTGTATGGTTATGCACTTTGGCAGAAGAAATAAACAGGCAGACTATTATTTAAATGGGGAGAGAATTCAAAGTTCTGAGATGCAACGGGACTTGGGAGTCCTCGTGCAGGATATCCTTAAGGTTAACCTCCAGGTTGAGTCGGTGGTGAAGGAGGCGAATGCAATGTTGGCATTCATTTCTAGAGGAATAGAGTATAGGAGCAGGGATGTGATGTTCAGGCTCTATAAGGCACTGGTAAGACCTCACGTGGAGTACTGTGTGCAGTTTTGGTCTCCTTATTTAAGAAAGGATGTGCTGACGTTGGAGAGGGTACAGAGAAGATTCACTAGAATGATTCTGGGAATGAGAGGGTTAACATATGAGGAATGTTTGTCTGCTCTTGGACTGTATTCCTTGGAGTTTAGAAGAATGAGGGGGGACCTCATAGAAACATTTCGTATGTTGAAAGGCATGGACAGAGTGGATGTGGCAAAGTTGTTTCCCATGATGGGGGAGTCTAGTACGAGAGGGCATGACTTAAGGATTGAAGGGTGCCCATTCAGAACAGAGATGCGAAGAAATTTTTTTAGCCAGAGGGTGGTGAATCTGTAGAATTTGTTGCCGCAGGCAGCAGTGGAGGCCAAGTCATTGGGTGTATTTAAGGCAGAGATTGATAGGTATCTGAGCAACCAGGGCATCAAAGGTTATGGTGAGAAGGCAAGGGAGTGGGACTAAATGGGAGAATGGATCAGCTCATGATAAAATGGCGGAGCAGACTCGATGGGCCTAATGGCCGACTTATGCTCCTTTGTCTTATGGTCTTATTATTGATGGGAACGGCCACAGGGGTGCTCTGCTCTGTCTGTCTATTCCCCTTCCCTCTCCTGACAGTCACCCAGCTACCTGCCTCCTGACTATACTATACTATTTAGTATAGTATAGACCTATACTAAATTATGAGGGGTATAGATTGCATGCAGGCTTTTTCCGCTAAAATTGGATGTGACTGGAACTAGAGGTCATAGGTATAGGGTGAAAGGTGGAATACTTAAGGGTAATCTGAGGGGAAACTTCTTCACTCAGAGGATGATGCGAGCGTGAAATAAGCTGCCAGCAGAAGTGGTAGATGAGGGCTCAGTTGTAACATTTAAGTGAATTTTGAAGAGATACATGAATGGGAGGAGTTTGGCAGGATATGGTCCAGATGCAGATAGATGGGACTAGATGTATTATCTTTCTGAGGAAGCTTAAACAAGCATCACTCCCCACTAACATCTTAACTACATTCTACAGAGGCATGGTGGAGAGTGTGCTGACCTTTAGCATCACAACCTGGTACTCCAGCTGCAATGCTGTCGACAAAAAAGCCTTGCAGAGCGTGGTTAGGGGAGCAGAGAAGGTTATTGCGGTCTCCCTACCTTCTGTCCAAGACCTCTTTCAGAGTCGATGCCTCCAGAAGACACGGTACATCATTAAAGACCCTCACACCCTCTCCATGAACTGTTTGTTCTTCTGCCATCAGGCAAACGTTACTGGAGCATCAAAACTGAAACCACAAGGCTACTAAACAGCTTCCTCTCACAGGCAGTCAGACTGCTAAATAGCTGCTCCACCTGACTCTGCTTTGGACACTTTTAACTTGCACTGGACACTAATAACTTGATTTTAACTGACATGTGGCTGTTGTGTTTTACTATTTATTATGTTTATTATTTAGTGTTGCGTTTGTTATGTTATGATTGCACTGCTCCTGGGAAACGCTGTCTCATTCTGCCCTGCAGAGCTGATGTACGGTTAGAATGATAATAAAGTTTTTTTTTGAATCATGAATCTTGAATCAGGTGGGTGTGGACTTGAAGGACAAAAAGGCCTGTTGCTCTGTTGTAGTACTCTACAACTCCAGTTTTGAATTGAATGGATTTGACATGACAAAGCTGACAGTCAAGGTTCTTGTCTTGTTCTCAGACTGAAGTTGTGGTTGCAGCATGTGGCATTTTAATAATATTTTTACAGAAGCACAGGTGTTTGCTGAAGATGAAGCAGTTATGTTGCTTGGTGTTGGTTTGGCCTCCTGCAGTCTTTCTCGTCTTGTAGCTTATTCTGCCCTACACCCCTCTGCTCATTCTCTGTCATGCTGCAGACACCAAGAAGAACACAGAAATCTTAAGACAAATTCCTTCAGCTTCAGGCTCAGTGTTTTCTTTTTACATCTGCAACTAACAATACAAAATAGTAGGTAATCTCCTATGGTATCTAACCTGCATGTACTTGTTAAGCATATTGCTGATGGCAAGTTCAACTGTACATGGTTAACAAGAACATCAAGCACATAAAATTTCAATTTGTATGCTAACTGATCCGACTGACTATTCCTTATTCTTCTGGGAAGCATTCAGCTTTGCACATTTTAAATACTTAACAACATGGCAACTGTAGCAGCCAAACCAAGCCAAAACCAAACAAAAACAATTGCCGCCGCCGATGACCCTACGGATTTGTTATACTTGCATGACCTGTCTTCACTCCTGTAATGATGCTCCAAATTTCGAGGATATGTAGTCGGTCCTTAATTAGCAAACATACAACTTTAAAGCGATGAAACTTAATCATACCCAAGCGTAATTGAGCAGTCAGGAAAAGATACAACCCCCGTCAGTCCCCAGTACAAACTACAAACCAATAAAGCATGAAGACGTAACTTATTCCCTTCTCTTTTACCACGCCCCCCACACACGTGACTAGTTACCATAGTAAACATAATAAATATAAAAAATGAGCAACACAGAATATAATGCAGATGGAGAACAGGTCCATGGCTCCTACAGCAACCAACATGCTTTGTGCTGCAAATGTCAGCATAATCAAACAAATTTGGCATTCATAAAACCCAAACAACAGGTATAATGCTTCACAACTTGTTGGCCTTGCAGTTTTTCTATTTATGTTCCCTTGTACTGATTCTGGCTGAATTTTTTTTCCCTGACGATATTCCATTTTGTTATTTACAACTTTTGCATTTTCTCATTTTAAAAATAGTTGGATATTTTCCTAGCAGTCTGATTTGATGGAGGTGTAGCTAGTTCTATTGAGATATGTTAAATATTCTAGGTGAATATAGTAAAAATTGTAATTAATAGAAAAGATTAATCAATATTTAATTTATTTAAAGTTACATTTTCAGTAACTTGCCCAGTTCAGTAAAATTTATCAATTTTAACTTAGGAAAATCAAAAAATACACCTTCTTTGATACAAGGTCAACTTCTTAAATATTAATTCTGGAAGTTGGGTAAACTCTTCCCAATTTTAAATGACATTGTTTCAAGCAGTCACTGCATTTTCTTTTTAAATGCACGACCTATTGACTCCTCAAATGTCAGCAGTTATGTATTACATTGCCAATTATTTCACTGATCACAAACATTTGACATCTAGGTTTTTCATACTGTATTTGTGATCAATTTATCACACATATGACAAAGATACGTTTCATTGGTTAATCCATTTAATTCATAAACTCGAAGGTTAAAAGATTCTAGTTCCTGAAGTTAATTGAACAACACAAAATCATGTAAAAGATATCTGATACATCACATTTATTTTGACATATAATTGAAGAACACATTAAAATGCCTTCCAGATAACATCAAGATACACTACGAAACAATATGGTTGAAACTGATTTCAAGAGAAATATTTTAAAATTTTAAGATATTTTATATATTGGAAGAAATTTATTAAAGTCCCTGTAAATCATGTCAAAATACAATATTTCTAAGTGACAATTACATCAGGTAAGACAATAGAAATCTGAAAATATCTCAAATTTGTGCGCGAGTTGCTAACTCCTCAAAAGTAATCTAAGGTTTAATGTCTCAAAATTATTTAATGTATTTTTCTAATGATTTTAAGAAACTTACAAACATTATCAATTAGATGAGAAGTGAATGACAATTTAGCTTGTTTATGTACCACTAAATCAAGCACAATTCTGTCAAGTTGGAAACAATTCACTTCAGTTATAAGTATCAAATGTCCTGCGATGGTTACTAAACATTTACTGACATAATATAAAACTCATTTGTGTGGACACATTAGCTATATCCTCTAGATTTTTTAAATCAGAAATGCAGAACAGCTCACTTTACCTTTTTCAAAAACTTTGAATAGTACAACAGATGTCTACATGGAAAATAAGCCATCAACTTTTACACAACGTATATACTATAAACAAGTTGCCTCATAACTACATTTTAAAAAACCTGTAGCAAACACTAAATGTGAGACATATTGGCAATAATTAAAATGAATATACTCTTCAAACTTAGTAAAGCTCAACACATTCAAATACAAAAGAAACTCACCAGATCAACACATCTAGATTGTCAAATAACGCATTACTTCTGTAGTTTTACTACAGAGGTGCAAACATTCACTGCACATAACTTTAATAATAAAGTAAGATTTACATATTAAATAGTACTTGGTCACAGTTTTGTTAATGAAACAGTATTTCTTATAACAAAGAATTTTTTGAGTTTGGAAAGGTACAGACCATAACTACAAGCTTCAACTACTTAGCAAGCTTCATTTTACAAGATTTTGCATTACCTTATAAGGTCATATTTTGTATTCCTTTTTCACTTTTCTCTGAAAACATTTTATGTTGCTGAAAGTCATCTGCTTTCTAAGATTAGCATTAGTCAAATACAATTGGTTAATGTATCTAATTATATAACGTAGTTACTTGAGTACACATTGTTATTCTATTATAGCATATATGAGCACAATTAATTGTGGGATATCAACTGTGTCATATATTGCCATTATATGGCTTCCACACAGGCATGAGTAAAGCTGCCTAATATCAAGACAAATAATTGAAACTATTTGAAATGATTTTTAAACATATAAATAAAACATGCATCAACAAACAGTGATATATGGCCAATATTAACCATCCACAGCTCCCCTAATTGATAAAGCTAAAACCACCAGCCATCACTGGCCAAACAAGATAGACTGGAAATTCTAGACTCCACCCCGGTCTGTGCTGAATTAACTGATCTCAGCCATACCCACACTTGAGGCACCTTTCTATTCCTTGGGCTAGGAAAGGTTCCTGTTTCTGATTGCTAATGTGTAAGTGAACATTGGTTGAGAACAATATCAAGCTTTGATGTTGATGACTCACACGATAAACTAATGTACTACAATTTTATATCTATATTTGCATAAGATAAATGTTCCTCTGATGAGATAATGTTAGTGCTATTAGCTATGGAACTATACTGTAATAAAAAGCAAGAAGCTTCAGCACACAAAGAGATTAAGTATGGAAAGAATGTGGGAAAAAACTTAAAAATATGATTGTCTTGTACTTGCCAGTGTGTACCTAATGTCGCAAATTGTTAATTATTCTGTGTAGATATTATACATCTGCATAATATTTACCATTGGCCAAAAAATCTAAACTCTTCCAAGAAACTTGAAGTATGTTATTAGAGTGCAAATTCAGGGCTGTAATTTCACATTAGGATATTCCAGAAATCCTACCTGCAATCTTGTATCATCCAAATTTCAAAATGAAATGATTGCCTTTTAGTTACTCCTGGGTTTCTATTATCTTTGCACAAACGTCAAACTACTACTACTAATAATGGTGTTTTCTAATGAATTATTATTAATATTATTAGATTAACATTTCTAGGCCTGTATAATATGAAAGTCTGTGAACTTTGACATTTCTGTAACTTCAATTATCTAAGCAGAGGGTCCAACTAGATTAGGGTAATATGAATAAAAATAGGACCACTAGACCTAATCTATGATAAACATTTACTTAACAGAATGATTACATTATACATACTGGTTTCATTAATCTGCACTTACTGTTGTGACATTAATATATTTTTCACTTACTGATTTTTAGTGAAAAAGACTGCACCTTGATGAACTCATTGCTCACCTTCACTAAATAAAGGTTATGTCAAAGAAAGCCATGACTTTGTTTACAAGTTTTAAGTGTAATAAATAAATGTCTTGAAAAAACTAAAACATACATTAGATTAAAATTTCCTAAGGAGCTTTAGTCACTTTAATTGAAAAGATTTGACAAGAACAATTCACCAAAATATGAGGTAAAATGATCTTGTTAAATTATGGTTGTGATGTTTCATATTACGTGTCTCAATAAATATGTATTTACTAACCAAACATGACCACGTGCTGCAGTGTCTATAACTAGTATTATCTGACAAATTCATACTTCAGTTATTTTAATGGTAATAATGAAGAGAATTATTTATATATTGGCTTTGCAGTCTATTATTTTCCAGCATTTCTGTAATCAATATGAATTTTTGCCACTTCATTCTTTTCCCCACTACAGTTGCTGAATCTATTTTGATATATTCTGTTTCTATTAGTTACTACACCCTGATGTCCTCTTTCTACTTCACTTCGGCGATTTGGTTTGGCATTTCGCTGTTTTGGTAAAGTCATCTGAAAGGCACACCATAAAGCAGTCCTTGCTCTCCGTGTAGCTATAGCCATTTCTTTGATTGCAATGGCCAAAGAAAAAATGTCTGCAGAAGAAAAATATGAGTGGATCTATCTGAACTTTGAAATGACTTAACATTCAGTACAAAGCAATATATTCCATTCATAACATATCAAGCAAGCAAAGTCTTGTGCAAAGATTGGTATCCAAATTCTAGACTACCCTTAGTCAACGTCAATAGGCCATACGATATAGGAGCAGAATTAGGCCAATTGGCCCATTGAGTCAGCTCTCCCATTTCACCATTGCTGATCTATTTTCCCTCTCAGCCCCAATCTTCTGTCTTCTCCCCTTATCCCTTCATGCCCTAACTAAACAAGAATCTATTGACCTCCGCCTTAAATGTACCCAATGACCTGCCTTCCACAACCATCTGTGGCAAAGAATTCCACAGATCCACTACTCTCTGGCTAAAGAAATTCCTCCTCATCTCAGTTCTAAAAGGACGCCCCTCTATTCTGAGGCTGTGTCCTCTGGTCAGAGACTCTCCCGCCATAGGAAACATCCTCTCCACATCCACGCTATTAAGGCCTTTCACCATTCCATAGGTTTTAATTAGGTCACCCCTCATTCTTCTGAATTCTATTGGGTACAGGCACAGAGCCATCAAACACTCTTCATATGACAAGCCTTTCAATCCGGGAATCATTTTTGTGAAGCTCGTTTGAACCCTCTCCAATGTCAGCACATTCTTGAACAGATTTGTTATTTAAAAAAAACCTGAACACAAGAAAAATGTACAGCTAAGGAAAAGGGGCAGAGCAATGAAACCAGCTGAAAATCCAGCTCAAGCATAAGGGTTAAATAATGCTGTAAAATTAATGATGCATTTCCTTGCAGAGAAAGGTGTATTACAAGAATATGAAACAATGAAACATTATATTGCGTGGTAACTTCACTGCAGCCAACTGGTTGTGCTGGGCAGTCTGAATCATGAGATAATATTTATCTATTTTCAACAGATCTTTTGCATGAAGTTCAGAAAAGTCGTCCAACAACATGGATCAAATTTAGTTAATATTGAGGAAAGACCTTCTGTGTCAGAGTACCATTCAAGGATTCCATTTAAAGATACAGACAAGCCACACTGGACTAAACAGGCAATGGTTGATATAAATTTCAGCTGGTTAAATTACTGCAGCACTGATACGGACTCTCCAAAAATCAATTATATACATTCATACTGTGGTAACTTAAGTTTATCATATTCAGATCTTTTGGAAGTCAGTTGACCAATATATAAAACAAATCTTTATTAAACAGAGTAAGTTTATGGTGATACCTTGATCATCCTGAAACCTTGATGCTCCCTGCCTTTGTCGATTCACTATTTCTTCCTTCCTACGAGCTTGGGCAATATGAATAGCCTTTTGATATCTGGCAACAGCTGTAGAAATATTCGCATGAAAAGGAGAACTGCGGACGCGTTCCATTTTGCTGAGCAATGCCACAACCTGTTGTTAAAAAAATATACAGTTCATGCATCCACTTAAAATACCAAAAATGTATACTTTAACTGAATTCTAAATTATCACAAGCTGACACTGTTTGATCATTGACTCATTTATGAATTTACGTCATGTTTGCAGTTGCAACAGAGTAAAATTTATCATTGAGGAAAGAACATTTGCAAAACAAATTTTAATTAAAATTACTAAGTAGTCTGCAACTTTCACATTTTTTTATTCATAATTCTATTCTTAAAGATCAAAGTCAATATTGAAAAATAGTTATACATTCATCAAAATAATATGTAATAAGTACTATAATCTCAGTCATTTAAAATCCAATGGGATAGTGTGACAATATTCTGCCACGCATAACCATGAATAGGATGCATAGTGCAAGATTAATTTGTGTTCATTCTCTGCATAATATCAACTTCAATCTTACTCCAGCAGGGGAATTTGAAAAATATTTCAAAGTGGCTACCAAATCTTGGCTCCCAACTAAAATACATTTATCAACAGACTATTTACAATGGCAACGATATTTTTATTAAATCTTACGTCACTTTTACTACACTGTTAAGCCACTGACAACTGGTTATTCAAACTCTTAATTATAAAGACAACTACAAGCATTCACAGGTTGCAGACTACACTATCTGTCTAAACACAAGATGGTCAGTCCAAATCAGGCTTTTGGCTTCCCTTTGTTCTCTGAGTCCGATCCTCAGGGATCCTCTTTTCTGAATGTACTGTGATCTCACTTCTTTCCTGTTCCTTCTGCTCTCTTCCAATTAGGTAGTATCACAACAATATTGCAGACCAAGTCCATTTTATTTTGTCCACTTTAATCCTGTTACAGCTGGACTTTTGGTTGATAAACTACCACTTTTATTTTCTATTTCGCCAATTGTGTTACATCCTAATTATTAGTACAGAAGAGCATGGATTGCTCCTGACAGTTTTCCCACATGGGTCCTTTGACTAAGTCTCATCACATAGATAGATATCTGTTGTCTTTACCTAGATCTCTAGTTATTACTAATTTCCATCTTTTCAATTAGCTGTCTCAGGATGCTATGGGAGATGCGATTTTACCCATTATGTATGTCACAAAAGGTTAGCCCCGTTGTTTTCAATTCATTAGGTCTCCAGACAAGTCAAATCTCCAAAAAAAAAAAATGTTGCTTCAGGGCGGCACTCTTTTACTTCACGAAGGTGTGGATTTTGTTTAGTTTTATCTATTTCACAATTTAATTTATCATCAGTGGCTTGTCAAAACAGTTTCTGTTCAGTCGATCAATACTCAGAAAATCACTCTTTCAATTGTTATACTGTAATATTTTCTTATCATTCACAGAGAACTTCCTAGATTATTAATAATTTTTGTATGTGGCAACTTCTAAGTGTACATTCTGATTAGAAACTCTTTGCATTCTTCTATTCTGGGATGGGCATTTTTAACCTTTTAACTACTAGATCACTTACGAGCATGCATTTAGTCACTTACGGAATTCAGAAATTAACATTTGCTAAAGTATAACCATAAAGGTTCTGCACAATTTGAATGATTGAGACTGGAATCACTTGCAAGTATTCTTGATTTTCTGGAGATGATCTGGTAATCATGCACATTAACCTTTGTTCTCAAATATGTGGTTCCAAATGGCCAAAAATTAAAAGTAGCTATCACTTCCACAGATAAAATTGGTAAACTGAGGAACTGATAACCCCCATAAACAGTTCTTCAGCTTTCTCCAGAGACTATTCTTTTAAAAGGTCAGCATATGAGACAGAAACCATTATAAACTTAAATATCACCATAAACCTGGTTCTCATCTGGTTTCTTGATGTGAACAATACATTGCCTATGTGAAGCAACAAACACAATCCTGTTGAGGCAATGAGGTCTTGGCTCATTGGGGAATAAAAACACTAATTTACATTTTGTTATTGGTTGTAGTAATAGAAGTGATAAAGGAAATTACACTAAAGACTGCAAGAGCCTTTATAATGAAGAATGACCCCATCACAAAAGTAAGCTGTCCCAATAAAAAAAATCTTATCATAAAACTTTCTACTAAGACCAACAAACTCCCAAGTCAAAGTGGACAAAGAGGAATGACAAACCAACAACACAAGACATTGCATTGGCATTATGTTGTATAGCAAATATAAAATGGTTATGTACACCTACACTGGTCAAATGCCTTCTCAGCAGAATACTTTCAGTGCTTCATAAATATAATGTACAGGCTAAAACTGAAGTTTTAAATGATAGAAAATAATTGCTTATTACAACTATATGACATTCTGATATTCAGTACTTCAATAAACCACCAACAGATAACTTCCATTGGATGACAAGCCTCAGCACAAGACCATAAGACCCTAGGATATAGGAGCAGAATTAGACCATTTGGCTCATCGAGTCTACGTCGGCATTTCATCATGGCTGATTCAATTTCCCTCTCAGACCCAATCTCCTGCCTTCTCCCCTTATCCTTCCATCTCGACCAATCCAGAATCTATCAACCTCCACATGTAGGCACGTGGCCAAGTGGCTAAGGCATTGAACTAGCGACCTGAAGGCCGTGAGTTCGAGCCCCAGCCAAGGGGAATGTGTTGTGTCCCTGAGCAAGGCACTTAATCACACATTGCTCTGCGACGACACTGGTGCCAAGCTGTATGGGTCCTAATGCCCTTCCCATGGACAACATTGGTGTCGTGGAGAGGGGAGACTTGCAGCATGGGCAATTGCTGGTCTTCTGTACAATCTTGCCCAGGCCTGCGCCCTGGAGAGTGAAGACTTTCCAGGCACAGATCCATGGTCTCGCAAGACTAACGGATGCCTTTACTACCTTAAATACATCCAATGTCTTGGCTTCCACAGATTTACCACTCTCTGGCTAAAGAAATTCCTCCTCATCTCTGTTCTAAAAGGACACCCCTCTATTCTTAGGCCATGTCCTCTGGTCTTAGACTCCCCCACCACAGGAAGCATCCACTCCATATCCACTCTATCAATGCCTTTCATCATCTGATCGATTTCAATGAGATCCCCCTCCCCCATTCTTCTGAATTCTAGTGAATTCAGTCCCAGAGCCATCAAACGCTCTTCATATGAAAAAACATTTAATCCTGGAATCATTTTCGTGAATCTCCTTTGAATCTTCTCCAGTGTCAGCACATCCTTTCTAAGATAAGGGACCCAAACCAGCTCAAAATACTCCAATTGTGGCCTCACCAGTACTTTATAAAGTCTCAACATTATATCCTCGCTTTTATATTCTAGTCCTTTTGAAATGAATGCTAATATCACATTTGCCTTCACAGACTCAACCTGCAAATTAACCTCAGGGAATCCTGCACACACTTTGCACCTCAGATTTTTGTATTTTCTGTCTACTTAGAAAATAGTCAACCCTTTCATTTCTTCTACCAAAATGCATGACTATACACTTCCCGACACTGTATTCCATCTGCCATTTTTTTTTACCCATTCTCCTAATCTGTCCAAGTCCTTCTGTAGCCTCTCTACTTCCTCATAACTAGCTGCCCCTCCACCTATCTTTGTATCGTCCGCAAACTTTGCAACAAAGCCATCAATTCCATCATCCAAATCATTGACATACAATGTCAAAAGAATTGGTCCCAACACGGACTGCTGTGACACCACTAGTCACTGGCAGCCAGTGAGAAAAGGCTCCCTTTATTCTCACTCTTTGCCTCCTGTCAAGTGGCCACTGCTTTATCCATGCTTGAATCTTTCCTGAAATATCATGGGCTCGTAGCCTCATAGGTGGTACCTTTTCCAGGCCTTCTGAAAATCCAAGTATGCAACATCATCCAATTCTCCTTTGTCTACCCTGGTAGCATGATTCTCCTTTGTTTAGCATGAAGCCTATTTTTTTTAAAGCAGCACATATTCCAATTTTCTTTCAACATTTCTGGAAGGGTATGTTATAATTCTGTCCAATTTCAACAACCAATATTCTGATTTAAAGGCACAAGCAATCAAATTAAAAATGAAGATTACTCTTTATTTCATTGCCTACTCATTGCCACCATTCCTCTATTCTGTATTAACTCAATTCTGAATTAATTTTGTTGGCAAATACTCACAATCACCTTGTTTGCACTACAAAGAACAATGTAGTGACAAGGCCAATAACAATGGCAAATTATTACAAGCCTGGAAGAAACACATACAAAATGCTGGAAGAACTCAGCAAGTTGGGCAGCGTTTTGGAGGGGAATATACAGTTGATACTGGATCTCAGCCTGAAATGTCAGCTGTTTATTCCCTTCCATAGATGTTGCCTGTCTTACTGAGTTCCTCCAGTATTTTGTGTGTGTTGCTCCAGATTTCCAGCATCTGAAGACTTGTTTACAAATCTGGGCATATCTTCATTTCAAAATGCAACAAAAAATAACAAAATAAAACAAAAAAAAGCTAAGTAAACACCTAAGCATATTAATAGGAATATGTTTAATTAATCATTCTACCAGATATGATCAAACATACTCTTGCTTGCTCACGTAGTTGATCAACAATCAAACGGTCAACCCGGGAAGGGTTTGAAGGAAGCCTAGGAATAGGTGTGTTATTTGTACTGGTCACTCTCTTTCCTGGGTGGCTCCGGGCAAGTGCTGCTTCAGTCTTAAAAAGAGAGAAGGGGAAGATTATCATAACCAATACAAATTCTTACAAAATTAAACTATCCTTAAACATTTCAGTGAAAAATGGTTTGCACATGGCAATACGGCGTAAGAGTTTGCCGATTGTCTACCTAATACCACTAGTCCTGCTGTCCACACACAACAAAATGACAAGTCAAAATACAAGAAAACAATGAGATAAAAGAATATGCATTAAGCTCATCAAGACTGTTCTTTAAAAGTAAACTTTGCGTTATTATGGCTCTATCCAGACCACGTGGCAAATTATAAAATATCAAACTGGTACATTTAGGAGCACCTTCTGAGAAAGGCATGTTAGGGCAAGATAAAACTGAAGATTATCGTCTAGATAATACATACATCTCCAGTGAGGCTTCTTTAATCTGTAAGACCATAAAACCATAAGACATAGGAGCAGGATTAGGCTATCTGCCCCTCGAGTCTGCTCCGCCATTCAATCATGGCTGATCCTTTTTTACTATCTCCTCCTCAACCCCAGTTCCCAGTCTTCTCCCTGTAACCTTTGATGCCATCCACCCAGGATTACCCTATAGAAAATCAGGCATAGTGAAAATTGGACACAAGATCAAAGATCCAATTTTCTGAACTGCATCAAAAGAGAAGTATTAAAACAATTACAAACACGAGTCCTAATGAAGGGTCTTAGCCCGAAACGTCAACTGTTTACTCTCTTCCATTGATGCTGCTTGGCCTGCTGAGTTCCTCCAACATTTTGTGTATGTTGCTTATATTAAAACAATTAGAATGATTTAACTCTGGCCATGAATCATAATCATATACACCAGCAACTTTTGAATCAGCAGTTTATATAATGAAAAGTAATTAAGGTGGGTTGCTGGGCAGCGCGGCTCAGTGGGCCAGAAGGGCCCATTCTGCACTCTCTTTCTAAATAAATAAATTTCAACAGGTGCTGTCTGACCTGAATGTTTCCATTATTTTCAATTTTTAATACTACAATGCAGTTTCCCACATTGATTGTAGCTATCAGTAGCTGATGGAACTGTTGCTTCTTTACTACTGTAATGAAGTACAAATGTCCATGACAGGCAACCACAATAAACTCTTACTTAAGAGCTGGCATGCAGCTAGTATCTTGACAAGAGGAGATCTGATCTTACAATGGCTGCTGTGCAGCACAAGTAATAACACTGCCTGGAGATTAATGCTGGGAGGTATAATACTTACTTCTCGGAAGAGGACAGCATTTTCACCTCCACAATATCAACGGGACTCTTAGGAGGGGTAAGCAGACAATGAGTGGCATATCTGTTGCAACTACAGATGCTGTTAAAGATTCCAGGCTTACTTCAATACTGATAACCAACAACTCCCACAAGGTACCAGCCTATACCCTAATCGCAATCACTCAAGCCAAAAAATGTTTGACACCTATTTGTGCCTCCACTGAGCAGGAAGCCTATTCCAACAGTCATGGCAATGTGAAACAGTTGAGAGTAATGCTGGCTAGCAAAGAAGTGTAGACCACTTTCAGAGTGCTTAAAAGAATCTGTTCTTGTCTCTGTAAGAGCACCTGCACAAGGATGGAGATAGACTTTCCATCTTTTCTGGTCATCTCTTGTCAGTAGACCAAATGTCACTTAACTGGGGCAGGAGACTATTCCCAAACAGTTTCGATCTAGTGTCAGATATGTGCACTTGCGTGGCCATTAAAAATTACACTGTGGAGACAGTTTTTAAATAGTGTCACTTGCGTGTGTTTGTGTTTAAAAAAGTGATTTTTGTCACTGATAGTTTGGTGAGAAATAAACAGAAAGACAATTTGGAACTGTTTTGCTCACTGCGGTTTCAAGCATTCAGACTTGGAGATGCCAGAAATGGCCGGGAGTGAAAATGAAATGATTTCACTACTTCAACAAGTTAGGAACTACGTAGAACTTGAAGATGTCAACAATCATCTTGAATGGTACAATTTAAATGAAGATTTGGAGGATGCAATTGTCAAAAACTATATGAAGGCAATGCATTACCCACACTAGGTGTCTGCACTGATTTTGTTTATTTATAGTCAATCAAAAGAACACAGCAAAGTACACTCAGCTCTCACCTGTGACTCCAAAGAGCTGTTTGCATGCAACAGCTGACATGCCCCAGTACATAGTTTCGATAGGCAGGCTAAATCAGGGGAGGATAGCTGGCAGACCTGATACTTCGGTGAGATAGGGACATGCCTGTCCTAGCCTGCAAAAGCATCTCCAGTAGACTGGATGGATGAGACCTGCAGTGAGATCCAACAGCCAGGAAGGTGGTTCTGCAATGCTCCGTAGAGAGCGAAGGACATGATGAAGCACAGAAGTAGTCATGGTCAACCAATTGCAACCAAGGAACTCCAGTGATGACCTTCGTACCACTGGACTTGGACTTCTGAGATCGAGACAGTGGAACTGCCCCAGTACAATGGCGTTTTCACTTTAAAAACTCTCCCGCACAGGTTTCCTGCCATTGTCAATTACGACGGACAACCACCAAATCAACTATTAGGAACTAATACAGTTCTATAGTACTATAGTAGTATTGATAGTGCTCTAAATTGTTCTGTATTTCATTTAGATATGAAAATTATAACTCAGTTTGTATTTTTATACCTTTAAAACCATCTCCATGAAACTTTTGGACAGCACCTTAATTGGGCTAAAATGTACTGGTCCCAATGTATCCCAGTTATCCAGAATCCACTGCATACTTCTGAAGACTTCCTTCCAGTTAATTTTTCTAAAAAATGTATGTTTTTTGGCTAGTTTGGTTTATGGGCAACTTAATGTCAAAAGGAAATGAGAAAGTAAATTTCTAAATTACCATAAGATAGGAGCAGAATAAATTCATTTGGCCCATCAAGCCTGCTCTGCCATGTCATAATGGTTGATCTATTTTCCCTCTCAGCTCCAATCTCCTGTCCTCTCCCCTTATCCCTTAAGGTCCTGACTAATCAAGAATCTATCAATCTCTGCCTTAAATACACCCAATGACTTGGCTTCCAGCCACTTGCAACAAATTCTACAGATTCACCACTGTCTGGCTAAAGAAATTCTTCATCTCCGTTCCAAAAGGACACCCCTCTACTCTGAGGCTGTGTCCTCCGGTCTTAGACTCTCCCACCACAGGAAACATCCTCTCCACATCCACTCTATCGAGACCTTTCAATATTTGATAGGTTTTAATGTGGTCACTCCTCAATCTTCTGAATTTCAGTGAGTAGAGGCCCAGAGCCATCAAACGATCCTCATGACAAGTCTTTCGATCCCAGAATCATTTTCATGAAACTCCATTCAAGGATCTCCAATGTCAGTAAATCCTTTCTTAGATAAGGGGCCCAAAACTGCTCACAATACTCCAAGTGAGGCCTCACCAGTGTTTTATATAGCCTCAACATTACATCCTTGCTTTTATATTCTAGTCCTCTTGAAATGAATGCTAACATCACATTTGCATTCCTCACCACCAACTCAACCTGCAAAATAACCTTTCAGGAATCCTGCACGAAGACTCCAAAGTCCACTTGCGCCTCAGATTTTTGAATTTTCCATTTAGAAAATAGTCTATGCTTTTATTTCTTCTACAAAGGTGCATGATCATACAACTTCTTGACACTTTATTTCATCTGCCACTTCTTTGCCTATTCTCCTAATCTGTCTCGGTCCTTCTGCAGCCTCTCTGCTTCCTCAACACTACCTGTGCCTGCACCTATCTTCCTATCATCAGCAAACTTGGCCATAAAGCCATCATTTCCTTCATCCAATTGACATATAACATAAAAAGAAATGGTCCCAACCAAGACTCCTGTGGAAAACCACTAGTCACCAGCAGCCAACATGAAATGGCTCCCTTTATTTCCACTCTTTGCCTCCTGCCAATCAGCCAATGCTCTATCCATGCTAGTATCTTTCCTCTAGTATCATGGGCTCGTAGCTTGTTAAGCAGCCTCACGTGTGGCACCTTCTGAAGCTCCAAGTACACAGTATCAACAGATTCTCCTTTGCCTACCTTGCTTGTTATTTCTTCAAAGAATTGGAACAGGTTTGTCAGGGAAGATTTTCCCTTGAGGAAACCATGCTGACTATGGCATATTTTATCATGTGCCTCTAGGTACCCCAAAAACACACACTTAACTATCGACTCCAAAATCTTCCCAACCACTGAGGTCAGACCTATAGCCTATAGTTTCCTTTCTTCTGACTCTCTCCCTTCTTGAAAAGCGAGGAAGGCAAAAGCAATGTTGGCACTTATTTAAAATACAAGAGTAGGGATGTGATGCCAAGTCTTTATAAGACACTGGTGAGGCCTCACCTTGAGTATTGTGAACAGTAACAGTTTTTGTCTCCTCATTTTAGAAAAGATGCGCTGGCACTGGAGAGGGTCCAGAGGCGTTTCTTAAGGATGATTTCGGGAATGAAAGAGTTATCATACTAGAAACATTTGATGGCCCTGGGTCTGTATTCGCTAGAATTTAGAAGGATGGGGGGTGGGATCTCATTGAAACCTTTCGAATGTTGAAAGCCCTAAATAAAGTAAATGTGGAAAGGATGTTTCCCATGATGGGGGGGGAGGGGGGTGTCTAGGACAAGAGGGCACACCTTCAGGATAGAGGCGCGTCCATTTAAAACAGAGATGCAGAGAAATTTCTTTAGCCAGAGGGTGGTGTATTTGTGGAATTTATTACCACAGGCAGCTGTGGAGGCCAGGTCATTGGGTGTATTTAGGGAAGAGCTTGAAAGATTCTTGAATGGACATGGCATCAAATGTTATGGGGAGAAGGCTGAGGAGTGGGGCTGAGGAGGGAGAAAAAGGATCAGCCGTGATTGAATGGTGGAGCAGACTCGCTGGGCCAAATGGCCAAATTCCGCTCCTGCGTCTTAGAAACATAGAAAATAGGTGGAGTAGGCCATTCGGCCCTTCGAGCCTGCACCGCCATTTATTATGATCATGGCTGATCATCTAACTCAGAACCCCGCCCCAGCCTTCCCTCCATACCCCCTGACCCCCGTAGCCACAAGGGCCATATCTAACTCCCTCTTAAATATAGCCAATGAACTGGCCTTAACTGCTTCCTGTGGCAGAGAATTCCACAGATTCACCACTCTCTGTGTGAAGAAGTTTTTCCTAATCTCAGTCCTAAAAGGCTTCCCCTCTATCCTCAAACTGTGGCCCGTCGTTCTGGACTTCCCCAACATCGCGAACAATCTTCCTGCATCTAGCCTGTCCAATCCCTTTAGGATCTTATACATTTCAATCAGATCCCCCCTCAATCTTCTAAATTCCAACGAGTACAAGCCCAGTTCATCCAGTCTTTCTTCATATGAAAGTCCTGCCATCCCAGGAATCAATCTGGTGAACCTTCTTTGTACTCCCTCTATGGCAAGGATGTCTTTCCTCAGATTCGGGGACCAAAATTGCACACAATACTCCAGGTGTGGTCTCACCAAGGCCTTGTACAACTGCAGTAGTACCCCCCTGCTCCTGTACTCGAATCCTCTCGCTATAAATGCCTTATAGTCTTTTATGCATTGAGTTGCTACCACATGATTGGCTGATTGTATATTTGCATTAACAAGTGTGCAGGCGTAGCAATAAGGTTGCCACTATAGTTCGATGGAAGTGAAGAGAAAAGTAGATAGGACAGTGAAAAAGGTAGTTGGCCTGTTTGTTTTCATTGGTTGTAGCAATGAATACAAGAGTTAGGATGACTCAGGGGTGGCAAATATTTGGCATACATGGCCAAAATGGTATGTCCAAAAATTCTGTTTGTAGTGGCATGCAGTGTCACTGTTAAATATGTGGGTTATGACCAAAGAAAAAAATGTCTGGAGTCGCTCAGCACTTTTGGGCAAGGGTGTTTATTCGGTGCATCAAAAATTAGTGAAAATAGCAAAAAGAAAACTGCCAATATTTACAAAAAGATAACTACCAGAAAACACAATCATAGCTCAATACTATTTTTGCCCAGTGTGAACTCCTGGCAGCCCCTATCTCTCTCTCCTACTGAGTGATGAGCCCCATTTATTAGACACCAGGACATACCATTGTTAATTACCCACAAAGTTAAGACAAGACTGCACATGAATTAGAATATGATGCGCTCCACAATGTAGATACAATCAGATTACAAAATAAATAGAAGTATCTACTTTAAATACAGCATACAATCAATATTATACACAGTCACAAATCCCTATGACTAAATAATTGGAATATTAGAAACATAGAAAAGAGGTGCAGGAGTAGGCCATTCGGCCCTTCGAGCCTGCACCGCCACTTATTATGATCATGGCTGATCATCCAACTCAGAACCCTGCCCCAGCCTTCCCTCCATACTCCCTGATCCCCGTAGCCACAAGGGCCATATCTAACTCCCTCTTAAATATAGCCAATGAACTGGCCTCAACTGTTTCCTGTGGCAGAGAATTCCACAGATTCACCACTCTCTGTGTGAAGAAGTTTTTCCTAATCTCGGTTCTAAAAGGCTTCCCCTCTATCCTCAAACTGTGACCCCTCGTTCTGGACTTCCCCAACATCGGGAACAATCTTCCTGCATCTAGCCTGTCCAATCCCTTTAGGATTTTATATTCCACTGTGTATGGTGGGAAAGGCACCATAAAGCCATTTCAAGTGTATCAGCTCAGTTTAGGACCTATTATGAGAAGACACTGAAGTTCACACACTCAGCACAATGGGGTGTGTGTGTGTGTGTGTGTGTGTGAGAGAGAGAGAGAGAGAGAGAGAGAGAGGGAGAGAGAGAGAGAGAGAGGGAGAGAGAGAGAAAATGCACGTGTGTCAGGAGTGTGCTTACCGACTGCTCTCCGTTACACCAACCCATATAAAAAGATACATGATTATCTTTATTGCCAAATGAATCCGCAAATCATTTCTTTACAACCCAAGAGCAGTGAGATACTTTCACAAGAAACATCTCATGCCGGCTTGGCACCAGCTAAAAGGCTGCAAGACAGTTGGATAAGTTTTCAAATCATCAAAGATCTGGTGCACACATCAGTATTTGGTAGTAAACAGAGAGAGAGCCAGTTTGTTTGATATGGACTTTGAGAAAAGTTCAGGATGTGGCAAGCGCTTTCATGCAGACCAGGGGTTTGGTGCATAACAGTTATACCCTGCTTTGGAAGAGATGAGCTCTGACGGTCATGTGCACACTTAGACTGGTCTAACTGTAATAGGCCCTTTTATTTTTTTTTCTTCTTTCTTTTAATAACTGTTTAATAAAGCTGAAATTAGTAAATATACTTTTTCAGTTTATGAAGTGTATGATCTGTTATTTCTTGCTAACTGATAATTGTGTATGGGCAGTATTTACACAGCATTCCTCAAATTGAGGTTTCTTTAATCTGAACATCACTATGTTCCTATTTGGTTGAACACCAAATCATACCAACCCTAGACGTATATTGTTTATAAAAAGTGGCCTTCTCACTGCTGAGTCACGTGGCTGTTAGCAGTGGTAGCTAACGAACCAAGTTTGCATATGAGCCCAGTGAGAGGGTTAATTTGTGGGTGCTCGTCCAGGAACTCTCAGATGCCGTGTAACTGCTGCTGAGAGTTGATTAAACGGTTTGTGTGCTTAAACTTGTGTTTAAACTAGTGTTTGGGAAAGTGATTAAGGTACTTTATTATGGACGTTGCAGGGACTAAGGCTACGTCCACTCTAGACCGGGTCATTTTGAAAACGCCAGTTTCGCATAAAAACAATAGGCGTCCACACCAGGCATTTTTGAAAATACCTCTGCCTACATTAAAACGGTATTTGGGCGAATCTCTTCCTACTGGGCATGCGCAGGACACATCTACAGAAAACAAGTGAAGAAGAAACTGTATACTTGGTGCGCGTTTGTCCAGTTACAGACCAGAAAAACTTAAAAGGAAATTGCCAAACAACAGACAGTTGTTGGCTCTCGCGCAGGAGGACTTAAAACTAAAAAAAAATACTGGAGCGTATGGAGGCAGCCGACAGGGAGTTCATGGACAGTATGACCCGGCTGACGGCGAACATTGAAAAACTGACTAACTCTGTTGCAGAGGGATTTTCAATTATGAGGAATATGATGGCTACCCCCCCCCCCCCACAGTACTTTTCACCGCCACAATGCTAGCCTCACAGCCACTACAATAGATACACATACAGACACAGAGACCCCCGGGTGGCCCCACCAGCATCTTCCCCACTCCCACAAAGGGGTCACCCTGGAAACATTTCCTACAGCCATAGTCTCTTCACTGATGAAAGGGACAACAGGTTTTTTTCAAACCTCCGGTTCCCCCATACACATTACAATGCCCAACCGGTGTTTTCAGATTTAAACACTCTGGAGAGTGTCTTAGAAAAGCTCCGTTTTTGGGGGAAGAAAACGCCGTTTCAGTGTGGACAGAGGGTCAAAACAAAGAGAAAAAGCTTCGGTTATGGACTTAACCGATCTAGTGTGGACATAGCCTAAGGTTTGGTGTGACTCAAAGAGATTATCCACACAAAAAAAAAGCACTGAGAGTTTAAAAAGGAGACCACCCTATACAGCGGGCAGCAGAGTGAGCGGTAGCAGAGTGTTGGGCTTTGGCTTCAACGGGCTTGGGCAGTAAACAGGAAGAGGCGAGAGCGAAGCACTAACTCTTATTTTCTCCCCCCCCCTTCACGAATCGGCCTGGACAGACAGGAACAGCAGGGCTCTCACAGTTAACAGTACGAGCTAACAGTTTAAAAAGTTCATCTGTTTGGCGAGGTAAGTGAGTGAGTATACTTATTTTTCCTGTTTCATTCCTGTAGAATTAGATAGCATGCCTGCAGGGTTAGTGCTTTGTTCAGGGTGTCAGATGTGGGAATCCTGGGAGACCTCCAGCCTCCCTGATGGCCACATCTGCGCCAGGTGCACCCAGATGCAGCTCCTCAGAGACCGTGTTAGGTCTGGAGTCTGGACTTCCTGTCAGATCACCGGCAGGTGGTAAGAGTGGGCTCCCTCAACACAGGTGCCCCTCAGGGTTGTGTCCTAAGCCCCCTCCTTTACTCTCTGTATACCCATGACTGTGTCGCCACCCACAGCTCCAATCTGCTAATTAAATTTGCCGACGACATTGATTCGCCTTATCTTAAACAATAACGAGGCAGCCTGCAGGGAAGAAGTCATCACCCTGACACAGTGGTGTTCAGAAAACAACCTCTCCCTCAATGTCGCAAAAAGCAAAGGAGCTGGTTGAGGACTACAAGAGGAATGGGGACAAGCTAACCACTATTGACATCAATAGATCTGGGGTTGAGAGAGCAAACAGCTTTAAGTTCCATCACCGAGGATCTCATATGGTCTCTACACACCAGCTGTGTGGTGAAAAAGGCACAAAAGCACCTCTTTCACTCAGATGATTGAAGAAGTTTGGTATGGGTCCCCAAATCCTAAGAACTTTCTACAGGAGCACAATTGAGAGCATCCTGACTGGCTGCATCACTGCCTGGTATGGGAACTGTACCTCCCTCAATCACAGGACTCTGCAGAGAGTGGTGCAGACAGCCCTGCGCATCTGTATATGTGAACTTCCCACTATTCAGGATATTTACAAAGACAGGTGTGTAAAAAGGGCCCGAAGGATCATTGGGAACCCAAGTCACCCCAACCACAAACTGGGAGGAAAACGCCGTTTCAGTGTGGACGAAGGGTCAAAATGAAGAGAAAAAGCTTCAGTTACGGATTTATCCGGTCTAGTGTGGACATAGCCTCAGTTTCCAGCGTCCAGCACCTTGGGTGTAACTACTTCTCTATGTATCCTATTGATCACCACTTTAGTCTCCCTAATGATCCGGATTTATTCCAGTTCCAGCTCCAACTCCTTAACACGGTTTGTTAGAGGCTGCAGCTGGATGTGTTTCTCATAGTTGTAAATGTCAGGGATATTTGAGGTCTCCCTGCCTTCCTACATCCCGCAAGAGGGGTATTCAACTATCCTGCTTGGAATCTCTACTGTCCTAGCTGAGCAATTATAAAGAAGGGAAGGGGAAAAAAACTTTACCTAGAGGCTCTCTTTTCTTGACTTTCTCTGACTCGCTGAAGCCTCTCCTCGCTGAAGCCTCAAGATCACCACTCTGATGATGGCCGCTGCGCTTGCCCTGTCTTCCTTTAATTTGCTCTTGCTAATCAATCCCAAATGCCGACTGATTGCTGGTCAAAGCTCTATTACGCTGCCATGACCTGTTGCTGCCTTTTGTTTTACTTGGACAGTGGACCCGAGTGAAATCCGCTCCTCTCAAACTTCTGATGTTCATATTGGTTACTGGTCAAAGCTCTATTACGTCCTGATGCCTTCCCCATCATTTTGGGGATTTTAACCAGGTCAGCTTGAAGAAGTCTCTAAATAATTATTGCCAACAAATGACTTGTAATACCAGAGGAAATGACACACTGGACCACTATTACACCACCATCAAGAGCGCTTACCGTGCCATCCCATGCTCACACTTTGGAAAATCTGATCACCTGGCTGTACTTCCACTCCCTGGGTATAGACAGAGACTGAAGACCAGTAGTGAGGACTAAGAAGGTATGGACCAGGGAGGCACAGGAGCACCTACAAGACTGCTTTGAATTGGTGGACTGGACCGTATTCAGGGATTCACCTTCGGGTTTGAATGAGTACGCCACAGCTGTCAATGACTTCATTAAAATCTGTGTGGATGAGTGTGTGGTTATGAGAACTTACTGTACATACCCAAATCAAAGCCATGAATGAACCAGGAGGTTCGAAGTCTGCTGAAGGCTAGACCTGTAGCATTCAAGTCTGGCAATCCAGGTTTGTACAAGAAAACCAGGTACAACTTGTGGAGGCCTATTTCAAGAGCTTAGGAACAATTCAGAATGAGGTTGGAGGAGATATTGGATGTACTTCAACTCTGGCAGAGTTTTAAGGCAATTAATTCCTACAAAGTGAAATCCAACATCATGAATGGCAGTAATGCTTCATTTCCAGACAAGCTCAATGCCTATTATGCTTGCTTTGAAAGGGAGGATAAAACTACAGCTATGAGGATACCTGCAGCACTTGGTGACCCTGTGAACTCTGTCTTGGTGGGTGACATTAGACTGTCTTTCAAGAGGGTAAACCCTCGCAAGGCGAGGAGCCCTGATGGAGTACCTGGTAAGGCTCTGAAAACTTCTGCTAACCAGCTGGTGGGGGTGTTCTAAGACGTTTTCAATCTCTCATTGCTACAGTCAGAAGTTCCCAACTGCTTCAAAAGGGCAACAATTATACCGGTGCCCAAGAGGAGCAGGGTGAGCTGCCTTAACGACTATTGTCCAGTAGCACTCATATCTATAGTGATGAAGTGCTTTGAGAGGCTGGTTAAAGCTAGAATCAATTCCTGACTCAGCAAGCTCCAGGACCCACAGCAATTTGCCTATCACAATAGCTCTACAGCGGACGCGATCTCATTGGCTCTCCACGTGGCCTTGGATCACCTGGACAATAAAAAACTGATGTTAGGATGCCGTTTATTGACTACAGCTCAGCGTTTAACACCATCATTCCTACAGTTCTGATTGAAAAGCTCCAGAACCTGGCCCTCTGTATCCTCCTCTGCAACTGGATCCTCAACTTCCTAACTGTAAGACCACAATCTGTGTGGATTGGAAATAGCATCTCCACCTCGTTGACAATTAACACTGGCACACCTCAGGGATGTGTACGTAGCTTATAGCTCTACCCTCTCTACACCCATGACTGTTTGGCTAGGGACAGCTCAAATGCCATGTATAAATTTGTTGACAATACAACCATTGTTGGCAGAATCTCAGATGGTGACGAGAGTGTGCAGAGGAGTGAGATATCCCAGCTAGGTGAGTAGTGTTGCAGCAACAACCTTGCACTCAACGTCAGTAAGACCAAAGAACAGATTGTGGACTTCAGAAAGGGTAAGATGAGGGAACACACACCAGTCCTCAGAGGTATCAGAAGTGGAAGAAGTGAGCAATTTCAAGTTCATGAGTGTCAACATCTCTGATAACCTAACGTGGACCCAACACATCGATGCAGCTATAAAGGCAGCAAGACAGTGGCTATATTTTATTGTAAGTTTGAGGAGATTTCGTATGTCACCAAAGACATTCACAAATTTCTACAGATGTACCATGGACAGCATTCTAACTGGCTGCATCACTGTCTGGTAAGGGGGGCTACTGCACAGGATCGAAGAAAGTGCAGAGGGTTGTAAAATTAGTCAGCTCTATCATGGTCCCTAGCCTCGGCGTATCCAGAATATTTTCAAGGAGCGCTGCCTCAAAAAGGAGGCATCCATCATTAAGGACACTCATCACCCAGATCATGCCTTGCTCTCATTGCTACCATCAGAAAGGAAATACAGAAGCCTGAAGGCGCACACTCAGTGATTCAAGAACTGCTTCTTCCCCTTTGACATCTGATTTCTCAATGGCCATTGAACTCATGAACACTACCTCACTACCTTTTTTAATTTCTATTTTTTGTGATATAAATCATATATACATTACACACCCTTTCTGTAGCTGTAATAGTATCCCTGACCAGTAATGCCACCCCTCCTCCCCTCCCCCCCCATCCCTTTTAAAGCACTGAAATCCAGGAATATTGAGAATCCATTCCTGCCCTGGTGCCAGCCAAGTCTCTGTAATGGCCACCACATCATAATTCCATGTATGTATCCAAGCTCTCAGTTCATCACCTTTGTTCCTGATGCTTCTTGCATTGAGGTACACACACTTTAGCCCTTCTACCTTACTACCTTTACACCCTTTATTCTGCTTCTCTTTCCTCAAAGCTTCTTTATATATTAGATCTGGCTTTACCCCATGCACAATACTTGCAGTTCTTGCATGACCTTTATCCTCCTCCACCTCACTATCTGCTCTAACACTCTGGTTCCCTTCCCCCTGCAAACCTAGTTTAAACCCCCCAGAGCAGCCCTAGCAAACCTTCCCACACAGATGTTTGTCCCCCTCCAGTTCAGGTGCAGCCCGTTCCGTCGGAACAGGTCCCACCTTCCCTGGAACAAGGCCCAACTGTTCAGAAGCATGAAGCCCTCCCTCCTGCATCAACTCCTTAGCCACGTATTTAGCTGCATTATCTTCCTATTGCTAGCCTCACTAGCACGTGGCACGGGTAGCAATCCTGAGATTGCAAACCTGGAGGTTCTGTCCTTGAAATTTGCACCTAACTCCCTAAATTCTCTTTGCAGGACCTCCTCCTTCTTCCTACCCACGTCATTGATCCCTACATGGATCACGACAACTGGCTGCTCACCCTCCCTCCTGAGAATACTGAGAACTCAATCCGAGATATCACGGACCCTGGCACCAGGGAGGCAACAGACCATCCGGGATTCTCGATCGCTCCCACAAAACCTCTTATCTGTCCCCCTAACTATCAAATCCCCTATCATACTGCTCTCCTCTTTTCCCTCCTTCTCTTCTGAGCTGAGGGTCCAGTCTCGGTGCCGGAGACGCGACCACTGCAACTTGTCCCTGGTAGGTCGTCCCCACCACCAGTATCCAAAACAGTATACTTATTATTGATGGAAACGGCCACAGGGGTGCTCTGCTCATTCTGTCTGCTCCCCTTCCCTCTCCTGACAGTCACCCAGCTACCTGCCTCCTGACTTTTAGGGGTGACTGTCTCCCTGTAACTCCTCTCTATTTCTGCCTCTGCCTCACAAAGGATCCGAAGTTCATCCAGCTCCAGCTTGCTAACTCAGTTTGTCAGGAGCTGCAGCTGGATGCACTTTTTACAAGTGTGCTCGCCCTGACTTCCCACATACTGCATACGGAGCACTCGACTGCCCTAACTGCTGCCTCCAATACCTACTCCTAAGTTAATTAAATTAATTAAATGAACTTACCCGGCCTTACCTCACTGGGAGCAGGTTCGTCCTCAGCCTCTGCTCGCTGAAGCCTCTCGAGCCAAAGCCTTCCTACTCTGTCTCCCACTACTACGTCACCCGCTCCATTAATCTGCTGCTTTTTAAACTCACGCACCATTTTTTAATAATGGCACAAAAATTTCTATGAAGGATTTTGATATTTGAGACAGATGCTTCCCAGAATAACTGATGCCAAGATTAAGGAAAGCATTTTTGTTGGTCCACAAATCAAACAGGTCATCAATGACAGGCAATTTGAAGACTTTCTAGTGGGACCGGAGAAAGTGACATGGAAGGTATGGAAGGTATTCAAGGAAGTTGTTGAAATTTTTCTCGGCATCTGCAGAGCACCAAGCTACATGCAGCTGGTTGAAAGCATGCTTCAAGCATATAAAACCATGAAATGCAACATGTCACTAGATTCATTTTCTGCATTCCCATTTAGACTTCTTCCCTGCAAATCTTAGTGACGAGCATGGTGAAAGGCCACAAAGGACACAGGTTTAAGGTGCTGGGGAGTAGGTACAGAGGAGATGTCAGGGGTAAGTTTTTTTACTCAGAATGGTGAGTGCGTGGAATGGGCTGCCAGCAACGGTGGTGGAGGTAGATACAATAGGGTCTTTCAAGAGACTTTTGGATCGGTACATGGAGCTTAGGAAAATAGAGGGCTATAGGTAAGCCTACTAATTTCTAAGGTAGGGACATGTTCGGCACAACTTTGTGGGCCAAAGGGCCTGTATTGTGCTGTAGGTTTTCTATGTTTCTATGACATTGCGGTCATGGAGAAAAGACACCAGGGCAACTGGTATCCATCAATGCTGGTGAATTATTGTTGGACACTTAAGTGAGAAGCCTCAGACACTGAGTAAAAATGAAAACCATTAACAAAGTATTTTTTAACTTAGTTGAACTATTGCAAAGCATCAGCACCATTATGCAATTAAACACATTATATTCAATAAAAGTTAATTTGTTGTTTCTCCAACTTCCTATGTGATACAAGTAGTCTGAAATTATATTTGTGTTCATCTTCAAGCAGTCTATCATAAACAAAAAAAAATTCTGAGGAAGCAACACTTTTGAAAAAATTTGTTGTCCAGTATAATGCGCAGGTCCTCAAAGAGAGCTAGGTAAATTTTTTAGAGAGCAGGACTATTTATACAGGATACTAATTTATTAAGAGTAATCTGGGACTAATGTTACTTTTGAGTAAAATCATTCTCCAAGAGCCCTCATACATACTGTTGCAGATAAGAAAAACTCCAGGAAATCGCTCTTACTCCAGGAAGTCTCAAATTTTCCCCAGAACATGGAAGAGATGAAGGTGATATGAATAAGGGAAATTTTAACCCTTACAGAAAGGTACATTTTGGAATTTAAAATAAATCCCAAACCCAATCTGTTGAGGAGTAGAATTAGGCCATTCAGCTTATCGAGTCCTGCTCCGTCATTCCATCACAGCTGATTTATTATCCTTAACCTCATCCTCCCCGCATCCATTCATGCCTTGACTAACTGTGGCTTTTAATATTTGATAGGTTGCAATGAAATCTCCAATCATTCTTTAAACTCCAGCGAGTACAGGCCCAGAGCTCCTCATATGTTAACTCTTTTATTTCTGGGATCATTCTCATGAACCTCCTCTGGACTCTCCAATGCCAGCACATCTCTTCTTAGATAAAAGATCCAAAACCGCTCACAATACGCCAAGTGTGGTTTGACCAATGCCTTATAAAGCCTCAGCATTACATGCCTGTTTTTGTATTCTCGTCCCCTTGAACTGAATTTGCCTTGCTTACCACTAACTCCATCTGCAAGTTAATCTTTCGGGAATCCTGCACGAGGGCTCCCAAGTTCCTCTGCGCCTCTGATTTTTGAATTTTCTTCTCATTTAGAAAATAGCCCATACCTTTATTCCTTCTACCACAGTGCACAACCATTCACTTCCCTTCAGGTCTTTCTGCCCCTTTGCAACAAAGCCATCAATTCCATCATCCAAATCATTGACATATAAAATGAAGACCCCTGCAGGACACTACTAGTCACCGGCAGCCAATCAGAAAAGGCTCCCATTATTCCCACTCTTTGTCTCCTGCCAATCAGCCACTGCTTTATCCATGCTAGTATCTTTCCTGCAGTACCATGGGGTCATGGCTTGTTAAGCAGCCTCATGTGTGGCACCTTGTCAAAGGCCATCTGAAAATCCAAGTACACAACATCCACCGATTCTCCTTTGCCTATCCTGCTTGTTATTTCTTCAAAGAATTCCAACATGTTCCTTCAAGTACCCCAAAATCTCATCCTTGATAATCAACTCAAATGTCTTCTCAATTACTAGGGCCAGACTAACTGGCCTATAATTTCCTCTGATCTTCCTCCCTTCTTAATGAGTGACATTTACAATTTTCCAACCTTCTGGAACCATTCCAGAACCTAGTGATCCTTGAAAGACCATTCCTAATAACTGCCTGATCCTCAGCCCTATCACTCAAATTTCCCATTCCCCTACCAAATTAGTTTAAACCGTCCCCAGACAGAGGTTGGATGATGTTTTCTCACCCATAAATTTTAATTGGGTTCATACCTCAAGATCTTAGATTTCACATTAGCTCTGAGATCCCCAATAGGAGTCCAAAGCTGAAGATATCTACCAATAGTTAGCAAATTCCTTGGTTGAGAAATATAGACAAAAATGTCAATTAATCACTGTTGCTAAATTTACCAAAACCCAAGGTAACCATTTCTTCAAGGCTTTTTACATTTCCAAAATTGTTTTTCCTTCCTCTTCTGTTACTATCAAGGTCAATGAAAAGGACTTGATTTTCATGTTTATACAAAATCTTCATCCTTAAGATTTTCATCATTATTTTCAGACAGGATTTTCAGACTTAAGTCATCAAGTTTCTTGGGCTTCTGATTAACTCTCAAACTCTATTTTAAATAAACATAAGCTGAGATAGTCCTAATTTCTAAACACCTGGAACAAACAAAATGGGGAAAATTTCAATGCTGGAAATAAAATTCTCTGTTTTACTGAAGAAATAGACAGTATAGTATTTTATTAATAAAATAAGAATATTTAAGCTTAAGATGCTCCTAGGGCTCTTGAAATACAAGTTAATATTTAACAATTTCAACAGACTTATTTACCTTTCTTCGTTCTTTTTCCAAAGACCTCCATTGTTCATAACCCTCTTCTAATCCAAGATGAAGTTCATTGGCTAAGTTGCTACGATTTTTCATAGGTCTTGGAAATCCACAAGATGGTACAAATCCATAAACGGGAACATCTCCATAAAACATATTAGTGTGATAAGGATAGCGATAACTAAGCTCTTCATAAGAAATTAACTCAGTGCGATCCATTAATGAAACTGCAGGGTGATCAAACTGAAGATTACTTCCTGAAGCAACACCAAGAAGACCAAGTTGGGAAATATGGTTCTGCCTGAAGTCACCCATCATAAAGGGACTTGAAAAATCAGCTGAAGAACGAGTTATATAATTTGCTACATTGTTGGTGTCTTGAGCTTCTTGTTGAGAGTTGTGATTATTATAATAAGACTGAGCACTTAGAAATTCTCTGTACATATTTTGTGAAAATTCATCATTTTTTTTCATGTCCTCATTCAAATCATGGCAACTTTGCTGTTTAGTTTGATAGCTGGGATATTTATTTGCAACATATTGCTGAGATGAATTTTCATTTGCTTGCTTTCCATTTTGGCAAATTTTCTCAATGGGTGACTCAAAATACATTTCTCCACTAGCTTTGTTTTGTCCTTCAATGTGTGTACCTGGCTCAGCCCTTTCTATATTATAGATGAATTGAGTACTGGGCACCTTGGTGTAGTTATCCTGATTATAAATCCCTGTAGACCTCTGGAAATAAGCATTATTTTGAGGAAAAGGCATGGAAAACTGATGAGAAGCTAGGTCTGCTGAACTATCTGGCTTCCCAAATGAAAAAGCAGTATTAGTTTCCAAACTACAAACGTTTGTAGAAGTAGCCAAGTTTGTCCAGGATTGCCTTTCTTGGTAAGACTCTCTAGAATATACAGACACTGGTAATGCATTTAATGGCCGAACATATTCAGACTGCTGTGAAAAGTGATCATAGTTAGAACGTTGCTTTTCAAAGGTCTTCTCAAAGTCGCTTCTAATTGGACAAAATATGAGAGGAATTTTTCCAGATCCTGAAGTGCACTTTTGTCCCAAACCACTACCTAATCCCACTTCCTTTGAAAGTTGTTCATCGCTCAAACTTGGTGCAGATTTTGTACAATATGTTAAGGTATGTTGATCAAAGTTGAATTCATCAAACCCCTTTTGTGATTGATTTCCTTTGGCAACTGTAGCACATGTATACATGTCTATTTCTGATACTTCTGCTGTACAATTAGAAGCAGATTTTCCACTTGTCATATTAAAGTTCACAAATTTGTTTTGTCTGAACTTATTGTCATGTAATTGTTCCATGTACCTGTTGCTGTTATTAATGTGATTGTTTCTCGAATTCTGAAGGAAAGGAAGCAGCTCTGTAGATGTTGGATTGAACGCATTACCAACTTCTTTAAAGTCTCCCCCATCTCTGCCGTACATGTACATCTCTGTTCCTGGTTCTCTAACTGGTAATCCAACTTGAAGTTTAGTATAATTCTTCACATAAGGGAACTCTTGAAAGTTCAGCTTAGTGGTATCGGTGAGTTGAAAGGGTCTGCGATCTGGAGTGTCTTTTTTTGAAGGCAACGGCCATAACTCTGTGAGAGCCAAGCCATCAAATCGTAAAACATCTTCCATGTTTAAATTTCGCTGAGGGACTAAATGATTATCCTGCTGATACTGTTGTCTGTCAGAAGTTTCTATGAATTCGTTTACATTAAAAACAGGTAGTGCATATGATGCATCTACAGGCTTGTCAGGCTCAGACGAGTGATCAAGATGTTCTGTAAATCTGCTAGTTGTGGAAGACATCCTTGATCTTAACAAGTGAGAAGATGCATTTCTAAAACAAAAGATGAATTTTAGGGAACATTAGATGTGAATATAACAATTCTCAACCGACATTATGCATTTTTCAGATTGATTTTCCAATCTCCCAAGAATGCTGACTACTTGCCCATGGCCCCAAATATAACCTTACACTCACAGAATAGCTTGGGTAGCTGGTGAACTGGTGAAGCCTTGTCTTACTAGCTATGAAACTGCTGAATATTTGTGAATGTCAATGATACACAGAATCACTAAGGAGTCTGCTAAAATAAATGTTTCTTTTTAAACTTGCAATTACTTACACGACTTCATTAAATCTAAAAATTGATATAACTTTCTTCTGGTAGCTGGTTTTCCCAATACATGTGAGTCAGATATAGACTTGATGGGCAAACTTCCCATGCTGAGAAGCCTGTAGGAGGTCATGCTTTATGGCTGAATTCTATAAGCAGCACCAGTACAATGCAGGAGCAGCCAGGAGTACAGTGGGCAGAGGAGAAAATGACATCACCAGCTCTTGCCAACACTAGAAACTAGGACTTTTGAGAGTCCAATTTTGTACCAGCACGTCAAAAGATTTCTCACAATATTTTGTTTAGTTTTGGCATAAGATGGTACAACAAATTGAATCTCTGCAATCCTTGTATTACATGATCACTTTGCTATACAGTAGCAAGACATTTAGCTCAACAGTTCTTGTGAATCGGATGCATGACTGCAGAAAACAAAAAGCATCAATGCCTAGAATGTGCATCACTGTGAAAAAGATGTGCTAATCCTGCACAGCATGTTTAATCTGCCAGTGCAAATGCACCTCAAAAAAAGTATGTAATTGCTATCCTATTTTAAATAGCAAACTGTATTGATCCCAACACTAATGATTTGAATTCAGCATAGCTGCAGCTCTTTACTCTGCCATTTGATATCAGGAATCCAGCCCTTAATAGTTACTCTCCCACAAGCCAAATAAACAATAGTTGTGTGCTGCTGTATTTTCTAATCAAATAGCTGCAAGGGAGACACTGGAGGGAAGGAAGCACCCTCAGTTGTCCATTTCATAGCCAGCAACATCAACATCCTGAAATGAGAATGGAGAAGTCACATCACCTTGCCAGGTTTGTCAGAATGCTACTCAGATCCGAGATGAAGATGAGAAGAATATTTGAACTGTTGCCTCAAGTGTAGCTCCAATGCTTTGATGGAATAAGTGTTTAAAATACAAGCAGGAGAGAATCTTCCACAGACAAAGATTTATCAAGTTAGAAGTGGTCTACCTCATAACGGATAACATCAGCGTTCAAACCACAGCACACAGTGAGGTCAAGGACAAGTCAGCTATCTGAGACATGAAAGTATTTTCTAAACCTTTACTATACATCCTTCTCTCACAGTAATTAATGTTCTATTTACATGCATGCATGTTAATCACTCCACCTAAAAGCGCCACATTCACTTCCATGCTTTTCTGTTTTGAATCCACAAATGCATCAGGACATAGGACGTAGGACATGCAGCTTAACAGGAACATCACTCCATAAGGTACTACAAAGTACCAGCTCATTTACTAGCACCAAAGCATTTGAGAAGGCGCTTTAAAGTCATGCATCACCTAGTGAAACAGTTGGCATCAGGATATCTAGCACATTATACAGACTGCATTATAGAATCCAAGATGATATTAAAGAATCCATTTTCAAACAGGGCAGATTATTTCCCCAGTGGAAGGTTAATATACTTCCATGCCTCCTGGTACTTTTACCATGCAGCAACCAGAGGCACAGGTAGAGACTATGCCAAGTCATGTGCCATGATAAAATGTTAAGCCACTCCAATCAATGCTTTTGTCATCAAGGAGCTTTCTGCAACAAGAGGAATGTCATTGGAGCACTGTCATTCAGGAGTGGATTTTTATTCTACAAGTGTAAAGTTCAGACAAGTGAGAGCACCCACTGCTATGTGGGAATTGATCATGTGCTGGCACGTCTAGATGCTTTGACAGCAGCTTAATCTACTGTCAAGTAGCAAATTCCTTTATAGCTGCATCATGCATTTTCATTATGTCTTTTGTTTTGAGGGGTCAGGACTGCAATGAGAAGAGATATGATTCTCAATACTCAAGATCCATGTCTTTGAAGCCAGCAAATTAAAAGACACCTTTGAAACTGGCTCAGATTGAAATAAATGTGTTAAGGGAATAATAAAGTTTACTTGGAAGAAAAGCACTATTCTAATGCATTGGTCTAACTTTCAAAGTCTGAAAGTCACTTCATATGGGGTTCCTTTAGACTCAACACCTCAATTAAGTGTTAGCCAAAGAGTTAGCTACCCAGCTGTAGTCTGCTGAGTGATGTAGCTTAGAACATAATATTAAATATTTCCTGCCTTCACTAGTTGTGTGGATAGAAACAATCTAATTGATTTCTCAAATGATACAAAGTAGTGTTGATTGAAATGTGGGAACTTTCATTAATCCATATGACTGTAACATTCATAGTATACTAAAAAAAATCTTAATGAGAATAGCTGTGGACGATATATCTGGTGTTCCTGAGTGACTAATAGCTTAAGGCAGCGAATCCTTAAAGAAAGAATGCTCCACAAAAATCTGTTTCTTCGTTCACACCATATTGGTGACCAAAGTATGCTCTATCCCTCAGTGGAATCTACCAGTAAGGAGTTGTCAACATTGTGCAAGTTTCTCTTCAGACAAGGTTTGAGGTGCCAAAAGGTGCTCACCTCTTGCCAAGGCACCTGTGTTATTGAAATCCATAGGCTGATGTTGAGGACGCAACCTGTCATTTTTAAGTCCATAGACTGGACCTTCATGAGAAGAGGGTATTAAGTTCCCTCACTCGTTGAACAGGACATACTCAAAAGTCTGAATGCTGTGATGTGCAACAACTGGGAAGCATTCCATAATTGATTGCTGCAGCGTATAACGTCCATAGTTCACAGTGCCAAGCTCTATCCACAAAAAGTTCACAATCTCTGGTCATTCATTTAAAAACCATAACATCTAGGTACACTGATTTTCAAAGAACTGGAGACAGGACAATAGTTCTCTATAAATTTGTTTAGCAGTGGTGATGGAGAAGTAAATGAAGCCTGCAAAACCAGCCCTTCTTATTCTCCAAGGTTCTCTGCCCTGCAGCTCCAGTTGGTTGACTACATGCAATGAGAGCCCCAAAGCACCCATAGATGAGCAATCAAATGTACAAATGGCAATGCATTCAAATCACTATGATAAAAAGCAGCGGCTTTGAATCATGAGACAGATTCCAGACTGTTATGCAGCACATTGAAGAGGTGCACATGCATGCCTACACAAAATCAAGCATATGCAGTAAATGAGGTGTTATGAAAATGATTCACTGAATGGTCAATAAAGTTATAAGTTGAAATATGCAGACCAATTTGTCCCACAAATATTCTACAAACAACATTGCTTAAGGCACTGTTCTTTGTGAGCTATGAGACCAATATTTGGACATGTGCTATCATGCATCACACTCAAGTATCCAAACTATGCAATTTGTGGAGAATAACTGTGGTTTTGCGATTTTATGTGGAAAAACTGAATGCTTAGTTTTGCTGTGCTTAAAGTGCTAACTGATCCAATTTCTAGTTAAAGATGCTCTGTCCCCACAGATATTTATTTGATTTTTACCATAGATTTCTTACGCATAAACTTACCCTTCAACAAATAACGACTGTGGCTCATCAGGTTCTTCCAGAATGTCAGAAACAAGTTTATACAGGTCTGCAGCACTCCCAAACTCATTCATTTCATCCTGTGACCTATCCAGGAAATAAAATCAAAAAATATCAACATTTTTACTATTGTCCTAACTTCAAGTCAGAATAAATGGGAGCAATATAATATAATTAAAATAGGTAGGCGATAAATTAGATACCACGGATTTTGAGATTAAACATCACAAGGAGCACATCCACTGAAATGTACATTTGCTCAGTAGCCCCACCAACTAGAACACAAAGTGTTTTGAAAGAGCATTTTTCAAAACATTTTGTTTTATTTAAATAAGCCAGCAGGATTAAACCACTGAATTACACTGAATTTATGTGCTGCTAAATTATATTAAATTGTTTTATGCTCCCAAGGCCATTATACGTAGGTCCAAAATATTAACTGAGTTTTCTTTCAATTAAAATATACAGTAGATTCCATTTAATTGGGATACATCAGGACAAGTATATTTTGGCACAATTAAACAGCTGCCCCAATTAGACAAAGTTTCATGGAAATGGTTAAAAAGATATAAAAAAGACAGACTACCAGTTAACTGAGTAAAAATTTATTTAAATGGAAATTCAGAACAGATTAGAACACTACCAAATCCTCCACAGCACTATAAAACTGTCTATCTATATATTAGTAAAACCCTCATGCTCTGTCTGTGACCTCCAATTAGCGCAAACGGTGCATTACAGCGGCACTTTTTTGGCTAAATCGAATTAAGATGCGTTAACTTACAGAATGCAGTCAAAGTTCAGGGTTATATATTCGTACAAAATTGCTCATTCGCCAAAATCAACAGGCTCGCTTTCACCCGAAAGCCGATCCGCCATCATGGAAATTGGAACGCGGCAGCCCGACGCATGCGCACGGCCAGCCTCAACAGCGACGCCTACTGGGGCAAAAGGGCAGGGCAGCTCTATTCCGAGGGGTCACATTCTGCTAATCACCATCAGCATGTGCAGGATTGGGACAGATCTAACTGCCACCCATCAATAAGAGATAACTAAATCTTATTCTAATGACGTACTTCGAGACACCCATAAAACCCTTTGCTGCAGTCAAAGGACAGCGGTGACTATATCACGTCCATTTAGCCAACCACATCATCAAGAATAATCAGCATCCTTTGGTATTACTGCTTCGTATCTTCTATCCAGCATTAGGGTAAAAAAAAAATGGTCAGCTTAATTATGCCGCGTGGAAAGGGAAGGGGGCCATTATGGTCACGAGATGACGCCAAACGTCGTCGGAAAGCAGCAAGGAGAGAGAGAGAACAAGAATCTGATGAGGCCAGGGCCGCACGACTCTAGGATCAAACAGTCAGGTCAAAAAAAGATGAGGGAAGAAGAGACGGAGGAGGAGAGGCAAGCACGTCTCCAGGATCAGAGACAAGCAACAAACAGCAGAAGAGATGAAGAGACAGGGGATGAAAGGACTGCACGTCTCCATAATAACAACGAGAGGCACAAGGGTGGCAGATAAACCAGAAATGATGCCATCAAAAGTGTCCTTCGTTAAACTAGGAGGAGCTATATTTGCTTTACTACGTGTCATTCTTCCTTAATAAACTGAGGTTTTCTACTTCAGTTTCCAAAGCAAAGTGATACCAATAGCATTCAGGAAAATTTAATGTTCATTCTGGTCACATCAGACTGCACTACCCTTCTCTCAAAGGGTGCCCCAACGGGTCACCCCATTGTCTAGTTAGTTCCTAATAGTTATTGACAGAGGAATTCATCCAGTGTGCACTGCCATGTTCTTTTGATTGCGTAATTAAACAAAATCAGTGCAGATAATGAACTGTCTTCAAACAATGCTATCAACAATTGCATCCACCAAATCTTAATTTTCATTGAAACATTCAAGGTGATTGTTGATACCTTCAAATAGTTCATAGTTCTTAACTTGAACTAGTGAAATAGTTTCACTTTCACCCCGGCCTGTTTCTGGCATCTCTAAGCCTGAACGCTTGAAACGGCACACGGTATTGGGGGTAAGGTATTGGTGTGGGTGGAGAATTGGTTAGCAGACAGGAAGCAAAGAGTGGGAATAAACGGGACCTTTTCAGAATGGCAGGCAGTGACTAGTGGGGTACCGCAAGGCTCAGTGCTGGGACCCCAGTTGTTTACAATATATATTAATGACTTGGATGAGGGAATTAAATGCAGCATCTCCAAGTTTGCGGATGTCACGAAGCTGGGTGGCAGTGTTAGCTGTGAGGAGGATGCTAAGAGGATGCAGGGTGACTTGGATAGGTTGGGTGAGTGGGCAAATTCATGGCAGATGCAATTTAATGTGGATAAATGTGAAGTTATCCACTTTGGTGGCAAAAATAGGAAAACAGATTATTATCTGAATGGTGGCCGATTAGGAAAAGGGGAGGTGCAATGAGACCTGGGTGTCATTATACACCAGTCATTGAAAGTGGGCATGCAGGTACAGCAGGCGGTGAAAAAGACGAATGGTATGCTGGCATTTATAGCAAGAGGATTCGAGTACAGGAGCAGGGAGGTACTACTGCAGTTGTACAAGGCCTTGGTGAGACCACACCTGGAGTATTGTGTGCAGTTTTGGTCCCCTAATCTGAGGAAAGACATCCTTGCCATAGAGGGAATACAAAGAAGGTTCACCAGATTGATTCCTGGGATGGCAGGACTTTCATATGAAGAATAACTGGATGAACTGGGCTTGTACTCGTTGGAATTTAGAAGATTGAGGGGGGATCTGATTGAAACGTACAAGATCCTAAAGGGTTTGGACAGGCTAGATGCAGGAAGATTGTTCCCGATGTTGGGGAAGTCCAGAACGAGGGGCCACAGTTTGAGGATAGAGGGGAAGCCTTTTAGGACTGAGATTAGGAAAAACTTCTTCACACAGAGAGTGGTGAATCTGTGGAATTCTCTGCCACAGGAAACAGTTGAGGCCAGTTCATTGGCTATATTTAAGAGGGAGTTAGATATGGCCCTTGTGGCTACGGGGATCAGGGGGTATGGAGGGAAGGCTGGGGCGGGGTTCCGAGTTGGATGATCAGCCATGATCATAATAAATGGTGGTGCAGGCTCAAAGGGCCGAATGGCCTACTCCTGCACCTATTTTCTATGTTTCTATGTTTCTAAACCACGGCGAGCAACAGTTCTGAATTATCTTACTGCTTATTTCTCGCCAACTATCAGTGACAAAAATCAACACACACAAAATGCAAAGGGAAGATTTAAACTTCTTCAGGGTAGGCATCCCTGGAAGAGACTTCGCAGTGCAGCAGTCCAATCTTAAACAAGAGAAAAATCACTACTTTTTGGACACAAACACATGCAACTGATGCTATTTAAAAACCATTTGTTCTTTGCATGGTGTAGTGTCTAACAGCCTCAGAAACGCATGCAACTGACACTAGTTAGAAACCGCTTGGCAACAATCTTCTGTCCCAATTAAGGAGCATAGTATCCCAAATAAATGAAGGGAATCCTGACTATTTTCTTGATTAGTTCTTGTTCTTTGAAATGTATCCCAAATAAACAGCTGCCCCAATTAACCAGAATCCACTGCATTTCCTACTTTTGAACCATCCAAAGAAAAAATTGCAGCATTCATCCAGTCCTTGGCTGATAGGTAGCAAAAAATAAATCTTCAGCCAAGTCAAGAAGAATAAGGGAAATTTAATCTTCAAATACTGAAGACAGATTTATGTGCTCCAATTTGTTCTCAGCACCTCAAATATGGCTAACAATTATTTAGGCTTGGTCTACTTGGGGCTCGCCCTTCCAAAAAAAAAAACATCAGCTCCACATTATCCACTGCATGCTCCAGAAGATGACATGCTGTGAAAATAAGAAAAAAATCATTTTACTTCTTTGTCTACAAGTTCTGTATCTGTAACTTTTATATTACATAATTAACACTGAAAGCACAACTTTTAAAAATAAGCATCGGACACTTCTCTATTTAAAAATTTCAGTCAAATCTCCTTTTATGCTTAAGTTCAAAGTAAAATTTATTATCAGAGTACATACATCACCACACACAACCCCGAGATTCTTTTTCTGTGGGCATACTTAGCAAACTTATAGTAACTAAACTATAAAGGTCGGAAACTGTTAGCTGCAAACGAAGTGCAAATGCGGATATAAATAAATAGCAATAAATAATGAGAATGAAATAACAATATAACAAAATCCTTAAACGAGTGTAGCTATCCCCTTTTGTTCAAGACCCTGATGGTTGAGGGATAGTAACTGTTCTTGAACCTAGTGGTAAAAGTCTTGAGACACCCATACCTTCTACCTGATGGCAGCAGTGAGAAAACAGCATGGCCTAGGTGGTGAGAATCTTTGATGATTGATACCATTTTTCTACGGCAACATTTCATGTAGATATACTCAATGGTTGAAAGGGTTTTACCCATGATGTAATGGCCAAATCCACTATCTTTTGTAGGATTTTCCATTCAAAGGCATTGGTGTTCCCATACCAGGCTGTAATGCAACCAAGTCAGCACAATTTCCACTACACATCTATAGATGACATGCCGAACCTCTGCAGATTCTTGAGGAAGTAAAGACACTGCCGTGCTTCTTCACAATAATATTTATATCATGGGTCCAGGATAAGTCCTCTGAAATAGTGACACACAGGAATTTAAAGTGACTCTCCATCTCTGATCCTCTGATGATTATTGACTCATGGACCTCTGGCTTCCTTCTCCTGAAGTCTACAATCAGTTTCTTGAGTCTTACTGACATTCAGTGAGAGGTGTTGTTACTAAACCACTCAGCCAAGTTTTCAATCTCCTTCTTGAATGCTGATTCATCACCGCCTTTAATACAGCCCACAACAGTGCTGTCATCAGCAAACTTGTACAGGTTATTAACGACCTGGATGTGGGGGTAGAAGGGTGGGTTGGCAAGTTTGCAGACGACACAAAGGTTGGTGGTGTTGTAGATAGTGTAGAGGATTGTCAAAGATTGCAGAGAGACATTGATAGGATGCAAAAGTGGGCTGAGAAGTGGCAGATCGAGTTTAACCCAGAGAAGTGTGAGGTGGTACACTTTGGAAGGACAAACTCCAAGGCAGAGTACAAAGTAAATGGCAGGATACTGTACTTGGTAGTGTGAAGGAGCAGAGGGATCTGGGGATACATGTCCATAGATCCCTGAAAATTGCCTCACAGGAAGATAGGGTAGTTAAGAAAGCTTATGGGGTGTTAGCTTTCGTAAGTCGAGGGATAGAGTTTAAGAGTCGCGATGTAATGATGCAGCTCTATAAAACTCTGGTTAGGCCACACTTGGAGTACTGTGTCCAGTTCTGGTCACCTCACTATAGGAAGGATGTGGAAGCATTGGAAAGGGTACAGAGGAGATTTACCAGGATGCTGCCTGGTTTAGAGAGTATGCATTATGATCGGAGATTAAGGGAGCTAGGGCTTTACTCTTTGGAGAGAAGGAGGATGAGAGGAGACATGATAGAGGTGTACAAGATAATAAGAGGAATAGATAGAGTGGATAGCTAGCGCCTCTTCCCCAGGGCACCACTGCTCAATACAAGCAGACATGGCTTTAAGGTAAGGAGTGGAAAGTTCAAGGGGGATATTAGAGGAAGGTTTTTTACTAAGAGTGGTTGGTGCGTGGAATGCACTGCCTGAGTCAGTGGTGGAGGCAGATACACTCGTGAAGTTTAAGAGACTACCAGACAGGTATATGGAGGAATTTAAGGTGGGACCTTATATGGGAGGCAGGGTTTGAGGGTCGGCACAACATTGTGGGCCGAAGGGCCTGTACTGTGCTGTACTATTCTATGTTCTATGTTTGACCACAGATTTTCCAGAAACTGATGGGTTGGCACCTCTTAATTTGGATGAAATCACAAGATGAAGTTTATGGGGGGTGGGGAGGACGGCGGCCAGCAAATGGCACTGTGTAGTGCATGCATAGCCATCTGCGGCGAGGCTCACTTTGACAAAACCACACCATTGTTATTATTTACATTGCACTTGCTGGTGGTAGTCCCAATATTTTGTGTTTATTCTATGTAAATTTAAACCTAGCTATGGCTTTTAAAATGAGTGCAAGTACCAGTGGTGATATCAAATGTAAACACCAGCCCATATCGATCCAAGAGAAGATTAAAATGTTGAAAAAAAAACTGGACCGAGGTGTTTCTGTGCATAAGCTGTGTGACTTATATGGCATTAGTTAATCAATCGTGTATGATATAAAGCACCAAAGAGAAAAAAATTTGCAATTCTATGCAAATAGTGATTCGCTAAAACAAATGAGCATTAGAAAAACTATGAAAGTTGGTAAGAGCACTGAACTTGATCAAGTGATAACTGGTTTCACCAGCGTCAGAGCGATGGAAGCCACTTGTCAGGCCGTATGATAATAAACCAAGCTACATTGTTCCATAAAGAACTTAAATTAGAACATGTGTGTGACTATAGTGAAGGAAGGCTTCAAAGGTTGAAGAAGCACCATGGAATTTCCATGCATAACAGTCTGCAAACCATGAAGGAGCTACCGAGTACGTGGACAAATTTGTGAAGCTCAAAGCTGACGAAAATCTCAGTCCTGAGCAGGTGTATAATGAAAAAGACCATCTACAGTTCTGACACTCTCAAGGAAGCAATCCAAGTTTGTCCAACCTCTCTTTATAGATAATACTCTCTGATCCAGGGAACATCCAGGTAGACCTTTTTTTTTTGCACTCTCTCTAAAGCCTCCATATCAGTCCCATAATGTGGCAATAAACACTGCACACAATACTCCATAATGTGGCCTAACTAGTGTTTTATACAGCTGAAATGTGGCTTCCTAACTTTTATACTTAAAAGGCAAGCATGCTGTATGCCTTGTTTACCCCTTCCCCCATCTACTTGCTTTTCCATGAGTGACAGACAAGTTCAAAATGAGCTCCATCTTAAGTGCACATTTGACTGCAAGAGTAATGGGCCCTTTTTGTTTTTTTTTTCTTGCCTTCCTTGACTGTTTGCTTAAGTTAACATTGTTAAATATATTTCTGTATAATTGTATGCAATGTACGATCTGTTATTTCTTGCCAATGGGCAATTGCCGGGGCAGTAAATCACACAACATTCACACAAACTGGGGTGTGGGTGGACAAGACATCCCAACCTCAGGGATTGGCAGGACCAAAGTCATATGCACCCTAGACGTATGACACCTGAGAAAGGCGAGTTTCTTACCAACGACTGCAGCAGCTGTTAGCGAGGGGCTAACAAGCCGCATTTCCACAGCCCAGTAAAAGTGGGTTTCAACTGCATCTGCCATGTCTCCAATAGATCTACTAAATCCTTTGAACATAGAACATGGAACACAGAATAGTACAGCACAGTACAGGCCCTTCGGCCCACAACGTTGTGCCGACCCTCAAACCCTGCCTCCCATATAAGCCCCCACCTTAAATTCCTCCATATACCTGTCTAGCAGTCTCTTAAACTTCACTAGTGTATCTGCCTCCACCACTGACTCAGGCAGTGCATTCCATGCACCAACCACTCTCTGAGTAAAAAACCTTCCTCTAATATCTCCCTTAAACTTCCCACCCCCTTACCTTAAAGCCATGTCCTCTTGTATTGAACAGTGGTGCCCTGGGGAAGAGGCGCTAGCTATCCACTCTATCTATTCCTCTTATTATCCTGTACACCTCTATCATGTGTCCTCTCATCCTCCTTCTCTCCAAAGAGTAAAGCCTTAGCTCCCTTAATCTCTGATCATAATGCATTTCTAAACCAGGCAGCATCCTGGTAAATCTCCTCCGTACCCTTTCCAACGCTTCCACATCCTTCCTATAGTGAGGTGACCAGAACTGGACACAGTACTCCAAGTGTGACCTAACCAGAGTTTTATAGAGCTGCATCATTACATCGCGACTCTTAAACTCTATTCCTCGACTTATGAAAGCTAACACCCCATAAGATTTCTTAACTACCCTATCCACCTGTGAGGCAACTTTCAGGGATCTGTGGACAAGTACCCCCAAATCCCTCTGCTCCTCCACACTTACCCCCAAATCCCTCTGCTCCTCCACACTACCAAGTATCCTGCCATTTACTTTGTACTCTGCCTTGGAGTTTGTCCTTCCAAAGTGTACCACCTCACACTTCCCCGGGTTGAACTCCATCTGCCACTTCTCAGCCCACTCCTGCATCCTATCAATGTCTCTCCGCAATCTTTGACAATCCTCTACACTATCTACAACACCACCAACCTTTGTGTCGTCTGCAAACTTGCCAACCCACCCTTCTACCCCAACATCCAGGTCGTTAATAAAAATCACGAAAAGTAGAGGTCCCAGAACAGATCCTTGTGGGACACCACTAGTCACAATCCTCCAATCTGAATGTACTCCCTCCACCATCACCCTCTGCCTTCTGCAGACAAGCCAATTCTGAATCCACCTGGCCAAACTTCCCCAGATCCCCTGCCTTCTAACTTTCTGAATAAGCCTGCCGTGTGGAACCTTGTCAAATGCCTTACTAAAATCCATATAGATCACATCCACTGCACTACCCTCATCTATATGCTTGGTCACCTCCTCAAAGAACTCTATCAGGCTTGTTAGACACGATCTGCCCTTCACAAAGCCATGCTGACTGTCCCTGATCAGACCATGATTCTCTAAATGCCTATAGATCCTATCTGTAAGAAACTTTTCCAACAGCTTTCCCACCACAGACGTAAGGCTCACTGGTCTATAATTACCCGGACTATCCCTACTACCTTTTTTGAACAAGGGGACAACATTCGCCTCCCTCCAATCCTCTGGTACCATTCCTGTGGACAATGAGGACATAAAGATCCTAGCCAGAGGCTCAGCAATCTCTTCCCTCACCTCGTGGAGCAGCCTGGGGAATATTCCATCAGGCCCCAGGGACTTATCTGTCCTAATGTATTTTAACAACTCTAACACCTCCTCTCCCTTAATATCAACATGCTCCAGAACATCAACCTCACTCATATTGTCCTCACCATCATCAAGTTCCCTCTCATTGGTGAATACCGAAGAGAAGTATTCACTGAGGACCTCGCTCACTTCCACAGCCTCCAGGCACATCTTCCCACCTTAATCTCTAATCGGTCCTACCTTCACTCCTGTCACCCTTTCTTTCTTCACATAATTGAAGAATGACTTGGGGTTTTCCTTTACCCTCCTCGCCAAGGCCTTCTCATGCCCCCTTCTTGCTCTTCTCAGCCCCTTCTTAAGCTCCTTTCTTGCTTCCCTATATTTCTCAATAGACCCATCTGATCCTTGCTTCCTAAACCTCATGTATGCTGCCTTCTTCCACCTGACTAGATTTTCCACCTCACTTGTCATCCATGGTTCCTTCACCCTACCATTCTTTATCTTCCTTACTGGGACAAATTTATCCCTAACATCCTGCAAGAGATCTCTAAACATCGACCACATGTCCATAGTACATTTCCCTGCAAAAACATCATCCCAATTCACACCCGCAAGTTCTAGCCTTATAGCCTCATAATTTGCCTTTCTCCAATTAAAAATTTTCCTGTCCTCTCTGATTCTATCCTTTTCCATGATAATGCTAAAGGCCAGGGAGCGGTGGTCACTGTCCCCCAGATGCTCACCCACAGAGAGATCTGTGACCTGACCCGGTTCATTACCTAGTACTAGATCTAGTATGGTATTCCCCCGGTCAGCCCGTCCACATACTGTGACAGGAATCCATCCTGGACACACTTAACAAACTCTGCCCCATCTAAACCCTTGGAACTAATCAGTTGCCAATCAATATTAGGGAAGTTAAAGTCACCCATGATAACAACCCTGTTATTTTTGCACCTTTCCAAAATCTGCCTCCCAATCTGCTCCTCTGTATCTCTGCTGCTACCAGGGGGCCTATAGAATACCCCCAATAGAGTAACTGCTCCCTTCCTGTTCCTGACTTCCACCCATATTGACTCAAAAGAGGATCCTGCTACATTACCCACCCTTTCTGTAGCTGTAATAGTATCCCTGACCAGTAATGCCACCCCTCCTCCCCTTTTTCCACCCTCTCTATCCCTTTTAAAGCACTGCAATCCAGGAATATTGAGAATCAATTCCCACCCTGGTTCCAGCCAAGTCTCTGTAATGGCCACTACATCATAATTCCATGTATGTATCCAAGCTCTCAGTTCATCACCTTTATTCCTGATGCTTCTTGCATTGAGGTACACACATTTCAGCCCTTCTACCTTACTGTCTTTACACCGTTTATTCTGCTTCTCTTTGTTCAAAGCCTCTCTGTATGTTAGATCTGGCTTTACTCCATGCACTTCTTTCACTGCTCTATCGCTGTGGGTCCCATTCCCCTCACAAATTAGTTTAAACCCTCCCGAACCATGCTAGTAAATCTACCTGCAAGGATATTGCTCCCTCTCGAGTTCAGGTGCAACCCATCCAATCTGTACAGGTCCCACCTTCCCCAGAAGAGATCCCAATGATCTAAAGATCTAAAACCCTGCTCCCTGCACCAACTCCTCAGCCACGCATTCAACTGCCATCTCCTCCAATTCTTAGCATCACTGTCACGTAGCACTGGCAGCAATCCTGAGAACGCCATCCTTGAGGTCTTGTTCTTCAGCCTTCTGCCTAGTTCCCGAAACTCACACTTCAGGACCTCATCCCTCTTCCTGCCTATGTCGTTGGTCCCAACATGTATCACGACTTCTGGTTGCTTCCCCTCTCGTACCAGGATGTCATGCACCTGGTCAGAGACATCCCGGACCCTGGCACCTGGAAGGCAACAAACTATGCGGGTGTCCTTCTCATGTCCACAAAATCTCCTGTATCCCCTGACTATAAAGTCTCCAATGATGACAGCTCTCCTCTTCTCCGTCCCACCCTTCTGCACCACAGGATCAGACTCAGTGCCAGAGGCCCTGCCACCGTGGCTCACACCTGGTCGGTCGTCCCTGCCAACAGTATCCAGGACGGTAAACTTATTATTCAGGGGAATGGCTACAGGGGTGCTCTGCACTACCTGTCTGCTAACCTTCGCTTTCCCCCCTCTGACTGTCACCCAACGACCTGCTTCCGATAGCCTAGGTGTGACTACCTCCCTGTAGCTCTGATCTATGACTGCCTCATTCTCCCTTATGAGTCGAAGGTCATCCAACTGCTGCTCCAGATTCCTTACACGGTCTTCCAGATCGCCCAGCCGTATACACTTCTGGCAGATGTGACTCTGCGGGAGAGGGGAGATCCCCCAAGACTGCCACATCTCACATGAGAGGCACATCACCGTCTCAGGAGATATTGTAAAAACTAACTGCGAGCTAGCTTGTCCTCCGCCTCTTCTCGTCGAAGCCTCTCGAGTCAAAGCCTCAAAGCTCCCCTCCTTCACTGGCCCACTCACGCACTGGCTGCTTTCCACAGCAATCCTCATTTTACATAACTCCACCAATTTTTGTCTCGCCTGAAAACTTAATCAGCCCATCTACATTTTCATCCACATCATTTATATCACAGAGGATCCAGCACTAATCCCTGCAGAACACAGGTAATCACAGACCTCCAGTCAGAGAAGCATCTTTTCATAACTACCCTCCATCTTCTATGACCAAACACGAGTACTTAAAAGGTAACTTAAAAATACTCAAAGTGAAAACATAAGTTCATTATTATTCAGTCTGCATGGAGGCCCAGTACTTTAGTTCTCTACCTCCAAGCCCTCCTATACTGTTCCAAAGAAACCCAACACAAACACACTAACAGTATCTTGTCATCTGTCCAGGCACACTGTGTGGCCCTCAAGACTCAACACTGAATTCAACAATTGCAGATAAGCAACTTTTCCCACTTGCTTCAGAACCGGCCAATATATGCCATGTTTTCCTTCTCCAGTTTCTTTCTCAGTTCCAACACTTTCTACCCCCAACTTTTATTTCTCAATTTTCTGTTTTCATTCATCTCATCTACACATCTCATTCAGACGAGTCATCAGCCATTAACAAGCATTCACCAACTTCTCTTAGCTGGCACTACATCTTTTTGTGATAGTGTCTTTTGGTCCCCACCCTACTAAAGTCAACGTTGGAAAATGAGCGTACCATCCTCGACAACTGAAGTTTGCACCTTGATTGTTTGCATTGCTAAAGCAAGGATCAGGTAGAAATAAAGGAACTGCAAGTTTGCATGAAAGCTGTATCTGGTTTATCTGGTGGGGGGTCTTATCATTTTGACTTTAGCCATTAGTTCTTCTCTCATACACACTATGATGGCTGTGAATTGTTATGACAGTTAATTCTTTTTATTGTGTACCTATTAGTTTAAATTTTGGTTGGCTGCCACTTATCAATTTCTCTCTCTCTAATACAGCCGTCCCCAACCACCGGGCCATGAGGAAACGCTATGATATGAGGATATGAGTCAGCTGCACCTTTCCTCATTCCTTGTCACGGCCACTGTTAAGCCATTACGCATGCGAGGTCATTATCCGCGCGTTATCCGTGTCAGCGCGGTAAGGAGATCAACTCCTCGAGCTTGCAAATGACGGTGGACTGAAAGGTATGTTTGACATAACGTCTCTGCTGGCATTCCGGATCAAACCCAAGGCGAAATATCCTGAGATAGCCACGAAAGCACCGAAAACATTGCTTCCAACATTTTTCTGCAAAGCGGAGTTTTCTGCAATGATAACTAAATTGCGGAATAGACCGGACATAAGGAACCCCCTTCGAGTATCGCTGTCTCCCGTCACCCCTCGATGGGGCAGTCTTGTTGCAGGGAAACAAGCCCAGGGCTCCCACTGATTCAGCAATATTGGTGCATTGCAATGATTTTATATGTTCATACGGGGAAAATATGCGCTGTGTGTTTAATATCCAAACGTTACTTAAAATATTATGATACTATTGACTTATATAACCATATAACAATTACAGCACGGGAACAGGCTATCTCTGCCCTTCTAGTCCGTGCCGAACGTTACTCTCACCTAGTCCCACCGACCTGAACTCAGCCCATAACCCTCCATTCCTTTCCTGTCCATATACCTATCCAATTTTTCTTTAAATGATAATATCGAACCTGTTTCTGCCACTTCTACTGAGAGTTCGTTCAACACTTACTTCAAGCTCCCCTGTCCTCCCCTGATAATTGACTTATCACTGTATTTATGCGAGGAAAATATGCGCTGTGTGTTTAATATTAAATTCATTAGATAAACCCTTTTAGAAAAAAAACTTATTAGCCACTTTATCACCTATATTCCGGTCGTGATAAACAAGGCCCCCCCCACCCCCGAACAGAATCGCCAAAAACTATTTGCAGGGGAAAAAATCGGCAGGCACACGCATACGCAGGTTACGCATGCGCACTGGTGCCCGCGCAAGGCTTCATGGTCATTGTAGTCTTTCTCGGGGTAAACACAACGTATTTGACTGCTACTAATCTCTTACTAACTCTTCCTTCAGTTAGTCCTGACGAAGGGTTTCGGCCTGAAAAACGTCGACTGTACCTCTTCTAGAGATGCTGCCTGGCCTGCTGCGTTCACCAGCAACTTTGTGTGTTGCTTGAATTTCTAGCATCTGCAGAATTCCTCTTGTTTGACTGCTACTCTTGTCCGTTGGCAATCCTAACAACCCCCCCCACCCCACCCCCGGTTGGCCGGTCCGCAAGAATATTGTCAATATTAAACCGGTCCGCAGTGCGAAACAGGTTGGGGACCCCTGCTCTAATCTATATGATTAAACTACTTCTCATTTTTAAGTTTGCAAACAGGAGGAATTCTGCAGATGCTGAAATTGAAATTGAAATTCAAGCAACACACATCAAAGTTGCTGGTGAACGCAGCAGGCCAGGCAGCATCTCTAGGAAGAGGTACAGTCGACGTTTCAGGCCGAGACCCTTCGTCGGGACTAACTGAAGGAAGAGTTAGTAAGAGATTTGAAAGTGGGAGGGGGAGGGGGTGATACAAAATGATAGGAGAAGACAGGAGGGGGAGGGATGGTGCCAAGAGCTGGACAGGTGATTGGCAAAAGGGATATGAGAGGATCATGGGACAGGAGGCCCAGGGAGAAGGAAAAGGTGTGGGGGGGGGGGACCTCCGTCTCTGCCGCATCTGCTCTCAGGATGAGGCTTTTCATTCTAGGACGAAGGAGATGCCCTCCTTTTTTAAAGAAAGGGGCTTCCCTTCCTCCACCATCAACTCTGCTCTCAAACGCATCTCCCCCATTTCACGCACATCTGCTCTCACTCCATCCTCCCGCCACCCCACTAGGAATAGGGTTCCCCTTGTCCTCACCTACCACCCCACCAGCCTCTGGGTCCAAAATATTATTCTCCGTAACTTCCGCCACCTCCAACAGGATCCCCCCACGAAGCACATCTTTTCCTCCACCCCTCTGCTTTCCGCAGGGATCGCTCCCTATGCGACTCCCTTATCCATTCGTCCCCCCCATCCCTCCCCACTGATCTCCCTCCTGGCACTTATCTGTGTAAGCGGAACGAGTGTTACACATGCCCTTACACTTCCTCCCTTACCACCATTCAGGGCCCCAGGTAGTCCTTCCAGGTGAGGCGACACTTCACCTGTGAGTCGGCTGGGGTGATATACTGCGTCCGGTGCTCTCGAGGTGGCCTTCTATATATTGGCGAGACCCGACGCAGACTGGGAGACCGTTTTGCTGAACACCTATGCTCTGTCCACCAGAGAAAGCAGGATCTTCCAGTGGCCACACATTTTAATTCCACATCCCATTCCCATTCTGAGTGTCGATCCACGGCCTCCTCTACTGTAAAGATGAAGCCACACTCAGGTTGGAGGAACAACACCTTATATTCCGTCTGGGTAGCCTCCAACCTGATGGCATGAACATTGACTTCTCTAACTTCCGCTAATGCCCCACCTCCCCCTCGTACCCCATCCGTTATTTATTTATATACACACATTCTTTCTCTCTCTCTCCTTTTTCTTCCTCTGTCCCTCTCACTATACCCCTTGCCCATCCTCTGGGTTTTCCCCCCCTCCCCCTTTTCCTTCTCCCTGGACCTCCTGTCCCATGATCATCTCATATCCCTTTTGCCAATCACCTGTCCAGCTCTTGGCTCCATCTCTTCCCCTCCTGTCTTCTCCTATCATTTTGGATCTCCCCCTCCCCCTCCCACTTTCAAATCTCTTACTAGCTCTTCCTTCAGTTAGTCCTGACGAACGGTCTCGGCCTGAAACATCGACTGTACCTTTTCCTAGAGATGCTGCCTGGCCTGCTGTGTTCACCAGCAACTTTGATGTGTTGCTCATTTTTAAGTTATTAATTTCTCATTGTTAAAAGTAAATGACCACAGATATGGGATTGAAGTTGCACAGATTAGACTCATAATAGCCTTAGCAAAGTAATTCCTTCTGATATCATCAGGGCAAAAATTGACAGTTCTCGAAAAATAGCAATACTTATAAAAGTGACTCCCATGATCATGGAACAGCAGTTATAATGGGTGACTTCAATCTACATGTAGATTGGGTGAACCAAATTGGTAAGGGTGCTGAGGAAGAGGATTTCTTGGAATGTATGCGGGATGGTTTTTTGAACCAACATGTCGAGGAACCAACTAGAGAGCAGGCTATTCTAGACTGGGTATTGAGCAATGAGGAAGGGTTAATTAGCAATCTTGTCGTGAGAGGCCCCTTGGGTAAAAGTGACCATAATATGGTGGAATTCTTCATTAAGGAGAGTAACATAGTTAATTCAGAAACAAAGGTTCTGAACTTAAAGAAGGGTAACTTTGGAGGTATGAGACGTGAATTAGCTAAGATAGACTGGCAAATGACACTTAAAGGGTTGACGGTGGATATGCAATGGCAAGCATCTAAAGATCGCATGGATGAGCTACAACAATTGTTCATCCCAGTTTGGCAAAAGAATAAATCAAGGAAGGTAGTGCACCCGTGGCTGACAAGGGAAATTAGGGATAGTATCAATTCCAAAGAAGAAGCATACAAATTAGCCAGAAAAAGTGGCTCACCTGAGGACTGGGAGAAATTCAGAATTCAGCAGAGGAGGACAAAGGGCTTAATTAGGAAGGGGAAAAAAGATTATGAGAGAAAACTGCAGGGAACATAAAAACTGACTGTAAAAGCTTTTATAGATATGTGAAAAGAAAAAGATTGGTTAAGACAAATGTAGGTCCCCTACAGACAGAAACAGGTGAATTGATTATGGGGAGCAAGGACATGGCAGACCAATTGAATAATTACTTTGGTTCTGTCTTCACTAAGGAGGACATAAATAATTTTCCGGAAATAGTAGGGGACAGAGGGTCCAGTGAGATGGAGTAACTGAGCGAAATACATGTTAGTAGGGAAGTGGTGTTAGGTAAATTGAAGGGATTAAAGGCAGATAAATCCCCAGGGCCAGATGGTCTGCATCCCAGAGTGCTTAAGGAAGTAGCCCAAGAAATACTGGATGCATTAGTGATAATTTTTCAAAACTCATTAGATTCTGGACTAGTTCCTGAGGATTGGAGAGTGGCTAATGTAACCCCACTTTTTAAAAAAGGAGAGAGAAACCAGGGAATTATAGACCGGTTAGCCTAACATCGGTGGTGGGGAAACTGCTAGAGTCAGTTATCAAAGATGTGATAACAGCACATTTGGAAAGCGGTGAAATCATCAAAGTCAGCATGGATTTGTGAAAGAAAAATCATGTCTGACGAATCTCATAGAATTTTTTGAGGATGTAACTAGTAGAGTGGATAGGGGAGAACCAGTGGATGTGGTATATTTGGACTTTCGAAAGGCTTTTGACAAGGTCCCACACAGGAGATTAGTGTGCAAACTTAAAGCACACGGTATTGGGGGTAAGGTATTGATGTGGATAGAGAATTGGTTGGCAGACAGGAAGCAAAAAGTGGGAATAAACGGGACCTTTTCAGAATGGCAGGCAGTGACTAGTGGGGTACCACAAGGCTCAGTGCTGGGACCCCAGTTGTTTACAATATATATTAATGACTTGGATGAGGGAATTAAATGCAGCATCTCCAAGTTTGCGGATGACACGAAGCTGGGCGGCAGTGTTAGCTGTGAGGAGGATACTAAGAGGATGCAGGGTGACTTGGATAGGTTAGGTGAGTGGGCAAGTTCATGGCAGATGCAATTTAATGTGGATAAATGTGAAGTTATCCACTTTGGTGGCAAAAACAGGAAAACAGATTATTATCTGAATGGTGGCCGATTAGGAAAAGGGGAGGTGCAACGAGACCTGGGTGTCATTATACACCAGTCATTGAAAGTGGGCATGCAGGTACAGCAGGCGGTGAAAAAGGCGAATGGTATGCTGGCATTTATAGCAAGAGGATTCGAGTACAGGAGCAGGGAGGTACTACTGCAGTGGTCAAGTCCTTGGTGAGACCACACCTGGAGTATTGTGTGCAGTTTTGGTCCCCTAATCTGAGGAAAGACATCCTTGCCATAGAGGGAGTACAGAGAAGGTTCACCAGATTGATTCCTGGGATGGCAGGACTTTCATATGATGAAAGACTGGATGAACTAGGCTTATACTCGTTTGAATTTAGAAGATTGAGGGGGGATCTGATTGAAATGTATAAAATCCTAAAGGGATTGGACAGGCTAGATGCAGGAAGATTGTTCCCGATGTTGAGGAAGTCCAGAACGAGGGGTCACAGTTTGAGGATAAAGGGGAAGCCCTTTAGGACCGAGATGAGGAAAAACTTCTTCACACAGAGAGTGGTGAATCTGTGGAATACTCTGCCACAGGAAACAGTTGAGGCCAGTTCATTGGCTATATTTAAGAGGGAGTTAGATATGGCCCTTGTGGCTAAAGGGATCAGGGGGTATGGAGGGAAGGCTGGTAAAGGGTTCTGAGTTGGATGATCAGCCATGATCATACTGAATGGCGGTGCAGGCTCGAAGGGCCGAATGGCCTACTCCTGCACCTATTTTCTATGTTTCTATGATTGTGGTTAAAAAAATCACCTACACAAAATCCAATTATCTGGGGTCAGGAATATGATTTGTTCTCAGAAATTGTGAAAAATAATACCCCCACCCCCATCTTCTGTTTCTTGATACATGCACAGATGAGTGGCTTGCATTACCAGTTGTTTATTTGGAATGCTATCCCTTCAACACACTTCTAGTAATGTGAGGGCTGCCTGTACATTAATTTTGCATTGATTTCACCCAATTAAAAAAACAGATAATCCACGTACTGGTTAGGATTACTCTGTGATCCAACAGAGTGCTTATAGTCCTCTCCAGATGTTGACGAAGGAACATAAAACAATGAAGAATCAGGAGTGGTTGACACAGATGTAGTGTAGGACTGAGGCCAATCAATATTTTCTTCATATTGAGGTACCTAAAAGGAATTCACATGTTAAAGCAAGCATGATGAAATACTTCTCTTTAGAAATAAATACTAGTTCTTACAAAACATTTTCAGCAAAGGTATTACAGGAGATTACATATACCCATATCCCAAACAGACATGTTTAATCATGCCTCTGAAACACTGAGAAACAATGAGTCTGATTTTGCAGTAGAAATGTATCAACACGTCTTGAAGGAAACAAGATTGTAGTTGAGATACAAAGTTGGGCGAGTTGACTCCATATTACAATATAAAAGCTAGGTAGAAAGCTGAAAAACACTACCTCCAGGGTAGTAATCTCTGGATTGCTGATTCTGCCACGTGCCAGAGAAGGTAGGAGTAGGATGATTTGGCAGCTGAGTAAAAAACCTTCCTCTAATATCTCCCTTAACTTCCCACCCCTTACCTTAAAGCCATGTCCTCTTGTATTGAGCAGTGGTGCCCTGGGGAAGAAGCGCTGGCTATCCACTCTATCTATTCCTCTTATTATCTTGTACACCTCTATCATGTCTCCTCTCATCCTCCCTCTCTCCAAAGGGTAAAGCCCTAGCTCCCTTAATCTCCGATCATAATGCATACTCTCTAAACCAGGCAGCATTCTGGTAAATCTCCTCTGTACCCTTTCCAATGCTTCCACATCCTTCGTACAGTGAGGCGACCAGAACTGGACACAGTACTCCAAGTGTGGCCTAACCAGAGTTTTATAGAGCTGCATCATTACATCGCGACTCTTAAACTCTATCCTTCGACTCATGAAAGCTAACACCCCGTAAACTTTCTTAACTACCCTATCCACCCGTGAGGCAACTTTCAGGGATCTGTGGACATGTACCCCCAAATCCATCTGCTCCTCCACACTACCAAGTATCCTGCCATTTACTTTGTACTCTGCCTTGGAGTTTGTCCATCCAAAGTGTACCACCTCACACTTCTCTGGGTTGAACTCCATCTGCCACTTCTCAGCCCACTTCTGTATCCTATCAATGTCTCTCTGCAATCTTTGACAATCCTCTACACTATCTACAACACCACCAACCTTTGTGTCGTCTGCAAACTTGCCAATCCACCCTTCTACCCCCACATCCAGGTCGTTAATAATAATCACAAAAAGTAAAGGTTCCAGAACAGATCCTTGTGGCACACCACTGGTCACAATCCTCCAATCCGAATGTACTCCCTCCACCACCACCCTCTGCCTTCTGCAGACAAGTCAATTCTGAATCCACCTGGCCAAACTTACCCGGATCCCATGCCTTTTGACTTTCTGAATAAGCCTACCGTGTGGAACCTTGTCAAATGCCTTACTAAAATCCATACAGATCACATCTACCGCACTACCCTCATCTATATGCCTGGTCACCTCCTCAAAGAACTCTATCAGGCTTGTTAGACACGATCTGCCCTTCACAAAGCCATGCTGACTGTCCCTGATCAGACCATGATTCTCTAAATGCCCAGAGATCCTATCTCTAAGAATCTTTTCCAATAGCTTTCCCACCACAGACGTAAGGCTCACTGGTCTATAATTACCCGGACTATCCCTACTACCTTTTTTGAACAAGGGGAAAACATTCACCTCCCTCCAGTCCTCCGGTACCATTCCTGTGGGCAACGAGGGCATAAAGATCTTAGCCAGAGGCTCAGCGATCTCTTCCCTCGCTTCATGGAGCAGCCTGAGGAATATTCCGTCAGGCCCCGGGGACTTATCCGTCCTAATGTATTTTAACAACTCAAACACCTCCTCTCCCTTAATATCTACATGCTCCAGAACATCAACCTCACTCACTATCATCAAGTTCCCTCTCATTGGTGAATACCGAAGAGAAGTATTCATTGAGGACCTCGCTCACTTCCATAGCCTCCAGGCACATCTTCCCACCTTTATCTCTAATCTGTCCTACCTTCACTCCTGTCATCCTTTTTTTCTTCACATAATTGAAGAATGCATTGGGGTTTTCCTTTACCCTCCTCGCCAAGGCCTTCTCATGCCCCCTTCTTGCCCTTCTCAGCCCCTTCTTAAGCTCCTTTCTTGCTTCCCTATATTCTTCAATAGACCCATCTGATCCCTGCTTCCTAAACCTCATGTATGCTGCCTTCTTCCACCTGACTAGATTTTCCACCTCACTTGTCACCCATGGTTCCTTCACCCTACCATTCTTTATCTTCCTCACCGGGACAAATTTATCCCTTACATCCTGCAAGAGATCTCAAAACATCAACCACATGTCCATAGTACATTTCCCTGCAAAAACATCATCCCAATTCACACCCGCAAGTTCTAGCCTTATAGCCTCATAATTTTCCCTTCCCCAATTAAAAATTTTCCTGTTCCCTCTGTTTCTATCCTTTTCCATGATAATGCTAAAGGCCAGGGAGCAGTGGTCACTGTCCCCCAGATGCTCACCCACTGAGAGATCCGTGACCTGACCCGGTTCATTAGCTAGTACTAGATCTAGTATGGCATTCCCCCTAGTCGGCCTGTCCACGTACTGTGACAGGAATCCGTCCTGGACACACTTAAGAAACTCTGCCCCATCTAAACCCTTGGAACTAATCAGGTGCCAATCAATATTAGCGAAGTTAAAGTCACTCATGATAACAACCCAGTTATTTTTGCACCTTTCCAAAATCTGCCTCCCAATCTGCTCCTCTGTATCTCTGCTGCTACCAGGGGGCCTATAGAATACCCCCAAGAGCAGTGGACTAGGCACACACCTCTGAGGTGTACCAGTGTTGATTGTCAGTGAGGAGGAGATATTGTCACCAATCTGCACAGACTGTAGTCTTCTGGTTAGGAAGTTGAGGATCCAATTGCAGGGGAGGGTACAGAGGTCCAGGTTCTGTAACTTATCGATCAAGATTGTGGGGATGATGGTGTTAAATGCTGATCTACAGTCAATGAACAGCATCCTGATATAGATGTTTGTATCGTCCAGGCGACCTAAGGCTGTGTGAAGAGCCATTGTGTCTGCCATGGACCTATTGTGGCGATAGGCAATTTGCAGTGGGTCCAGGTCCTTGTTGAGGCAGGAGTCCATTCCAGCCATGACCAACCACTCGAAGCATTTCATCTCCTTAGATGGGAGCGCTACTGGGCAATAGACATTAAGACAGCTCACAGCACTCTTCTTAGGCGCTGGTATAACTGTTGCCTTTTTGAGTTGGTGAAAAATAAGCAGGAAAACAATTCAGAACCGTTTTGCTCACTGCAGTTTTACACATTCAGGATGGGAAATGCTAGAACTGGCTGGGAGTGAAAATTAAATAATTTCACTACCTCAACAAGTCAGGAACTTCCCTCCCGTGAGAGTTGGGCCTACAATAAGGGATGCAAACATGCTTGAAATTTGTGATATTAAAATAAAAACACTCAGCATCTTCGGCAGGATCTCCCAAGACAGAAACAAAGTTGACGTTTTTAGGTTAGTGACTTTTCAAAGATACTAATTGGTTTGGTTGACAATTACTGTCACATGTACTGAGGTACAGCGAGAAGCTTGTCTTACAGATCAAATCATTACACAGTGCATTAATAGTACAAGGTAAAATAACAGGAAGCAGAATAAAGTGCACCAGCTACAGAGCAAATGCAGTACAGGTAGACAATAATTTTTTGTCATTGCTCAAGACAACAAGATTGCACTCCTACTCCAGTCCATGAAAAACAGATATTTACAATGCATGGGGTACAGCATCAAGAGTTGTAGATCATCTCCAGGTCTTGTAGTTGAGTCCCAATGATGCACTGAGCCATCCTAATCACCCACTGAAGTACTTTGTGATCTGTCCTACTGTCATTCTGTATGTCAGTATGCTTTCTATCGCATATCAATAAAAGTTGGCCAGCAATTTTTGGGGCAGATTAGCTCTGCTTAAGCACCTCAGGCTGTTGTGCCTTCCCCACTATTGAGGTCGTGTTGATGGACCAAGAGTGCTCCTCGGTGATCCAAGAAACTTGAAACTGGAGACCCCTTCCACTACCTCTTGCTTTCCTGAAGTAATTATCATTTCTTTCAGGCTTTTGCATCATCTGCCCAATAGGAAAGGGGAGGGATATTTGAGAAGCGTAGACAAAGTCCATGGAAGGGAGGCTAGTTTCTGTGATGTGTTGAGCTATGTGCACAAAGCTCTGCTATTTGTTGTGATGACAACAAAGCAGATGCCATGTCAAAATGTGATGCATCAATTTTGCTGGTAGGCAAATTGCAATGAGTCAAAATTGTCTGGGAAGTTGATGTGTGCCATGACCAGCCTCTTGAAGCACTTCATGATTGATGTCAGAGTCACTGGGTGGCAGTAGTAGTTAGGCACGTTACCTTGTTTTTCTTGGGATGATGGTGGTCTTCTTAAAGCAGGTGGGAACTTCAGACTGAAGCAGGGAGAAGTTAAAAATATCCGCAAAGATCTCTACCAGTTGATCTGTGCATGATCTATGCCAGGGACACCATCCGGGCCAGATGTTTTACGTAGCTTCAATCTCCAGAAGACTGATCTTACTACTTGACTAATCATAATACATCAGCCACATAATGTTGGGAAATGAAATTAACTCTTAAAATTCAATTAAATGACCTCCTTCAGCTCCATAAGACATTGCATTCCAGATCACAGCCACTATATGGATGAAAATCTCATCACCTCTAATCCTTTAACACATCCCCACCCGATTTTGATTTAAGACATTTCTGCTCCTTCTACTATCTGGACAACTATGCACTTTATATTTTTGGTATCAAGTCCTACTTTGGCTTTGTGCTCCACGGAAAACAAACTGTATTCTTCTGGTTTAAATTCTATTTGTGCTTTATATCACAACATCCTTTTGGTAATATTGATTACTACCTTGTAGTAATTGAATATATTGAACAATATCCTAGTTCTCTTTACAACATTACATTATGTCTAGGTGTTTTTCATCTCTAACTATTTCATTTCCAGTGTGTCATCTCTAGTTAGTAAGGTAGAGACATCTTGCCAGTCAATCTAGTCTCTCGAAGTTACCAAATGCTGGAAAAGGGATTACATTGGCACAGACATAGTGGGTAAGGAGCCTGATCATAACCTGCACTAGTCTGTATTCTGTCATTGAAGCCACAAGAAACTGCAGGTTCTGAAATACGAAGCGGAAAATCCCAATCCAGATGGAGGGCATTGACTCAAAACGTCGACCGTTTCTGCCCCCCCCCCCGAATTATTCGGCACAGAAACCACAGGGAAATTCCTGAAATTTGACCCTCAAACCGTCCAGCCCGACCTCGAACTGTACCCTTCAAAACCAGTAAAACCCACAGGAGAATTTTTTCCCACCCAGCCCAAAACACTGTATTCTAGGGTCTAGTGACTTTATTCGCCAGTAGTGACGGTCTCACCTCCATACACCTTCAAACGGCCTTCACTGACGAAGAGAACAGGGTGGCGAGACCGCTGAGGAGTTTTTTTTGTCAGGCGAGGAACAGGGTCAGTTGTGGATCACCTGGTTCTGTTTCTGCTCCGTTCTCGCTACCTACGGGCACGACCGTTGGAGAGTCCGCAAGCTCACGATCTCACAGCCTCTCGCGCTCAAAGAATTGGTCACCCGCAGTTTTTGTGGAGGAGGACAACAACTTGCCGCCACTCGGTGCCAACCGCCAGCTACGAAGTGACTTCGAAGTCCCGCACGCTCGCACTCCGCGAAAGCCAGGCGGCTCCTCCTCCTCCTCGATTGGGTGAAAGGACTGCGAAGCCTCAATTATGATTGGATGAAACTCAGGCGAGGGAATCTCCACACCCGCCTATTGGTTGAGTCTACCCTCCCACTGTAAGAGTCCCGCCACGGCCTGGCTCCATTAGTCAAAGCTTCTTGTTCGAGGTATTAAAGGGATTCGAATTTTTAAAAGAGAACTAACTTTATTACCCAGTGTAATTTGCTCCAATTGTTTTCACGCTACTTTTGTCAAATTACATTTTACTGACAGA